>NC_092260.1:14701674-14787098 GCF_036320965.1 Panulirus ornatus | reverse complement strand
TGATTCTCAGTGAATGTAGGTTTGCAACAGGGGTGTGTGATGTCTCCATGGTTGTTTAATTTGTTTATGGATGGGGTTGTTAGGGAGGTGAATGCAAGAGTTTTGGAAAGAGGGGCAAGTATGCAGTCTGTTGTGGATGAGAGAGCCTGGGAAGTGAGTCAGTTGTTGTTCGCTGATGATACAGAGCTGGTGGCTGATTCATGTGAGAAACTGCAGAAGCTGGTAACTGAGTTTGGTAAAGTGTGTGAAAGAAGAAAGTTGAGAGTAAATGTGAATAAGAGCAAGGTTATTAGGTACAGTAGGGGTGAGGGTCAAGTCAGTTGGAAGGTAAGTTTGAATGGAGAAAAACTGGAGGAAGTGAAGTGTTTTAGATATCTGGGAGTGGATTTGGCAGCGGATGGAACCATGGAAGCGGAAGTGAATCGTAGGGTGGGGGAGGGGGCGAAAGTTCTGGGAGCGTTGAAGTATTTGTGGATTTGTGGAAGTCGAGAACATTGTCTTAGAAAGCAAAAATGGGTATGTTTGAAGGAATAGTGGTCCAACAATGTTGTATGGTTACGAGGCGTGGGCTATGGATAGAGTTGTGTGGAGGAAGGTGGATGTGCTGGAAATGAGATGTTTGAGGACAGTATGTGGTGTGAGGTGGTTTGATCGAGTAAGTAATAATAGGGTAAGAGAGATGTGTGGTAATAAAAAGAGTGTGGTTGAGAGAGCAGAAGAGGGTGTGTTGAAATGGTTTGGTCACATGGAGAGAATGAGTGAGGAAAGATTGACCAAGAGGATATATGTGTCAGAGGTGGAGGGAAGAAGAAGTAGGAGACCAAATTGGAGGTGGAAGGATGGAGTAAAAGAGATTTTGAGCGATTGGGGCCTGAATACAGGAGGGTGAAATGCTTGGAAGGAATAGAGTGAATTGGAATGATGTTGTTTACAGGGGTTGATGTGCTGTCATTGGATTGAACCAGGACATGTGAAATATCTGGGGTAAACCATGAAAAGGTCTGTGTACCCTGGATGTGGAAAGGGAGCTGTGGTTTCAGTGCATTACACATGACAACTAGAGACTGAGTGTGAACAAATGTGGCCTTTTTTAGTGTGTTCCTGGCACTACTTCGCTGGAGAGGGGGATGCTATTTCATGTATGGCTAGGTGGCAATGGGAATGGATGGAGGCAGCAAGTATGAATATGTCTGTGTATGTATATGTTTAAATATATATGTATGTATATGTACATGGGGAGGTGATAACAAGTAGTGGTGATGTGAGAAGGAGATGGAGTGAGTATTTTGAAGGTTTGTTGAATGTGTTTGATGATAGAGTGGCAGATATAGGGTGTTTTGGTCGAGGTGGTGTGCAAAGTGAGAGGGTTAGGGAAAATGATTTGGTAAACAGAGAAGAGGTAGTAAAAGCTTTGCGGAAGATGAAAGCCGGCAAGGCAGCAGGTTTGGATGGTATTGCAGTGGAATCTATTAAAAAAGGGGGTGACTGTATTGTTGACTGGTTGGTAAGGTTATTTAATGTATGTATGACTCATGGTGAGGTGCCTGAGGATTGGTGGAATGCGTGCATAGTGCCATTGTACAAAGGCAAAGGGGATAAGAGTGAGTGCTCAAATTACAGAGGTATAAGTTTGTTTAGTATTCCTGTTAAATTATATGGGAGGGCATTGATTGAGAGGGTGAAGGCATGTACAGAGCATCAGATTGGGGAAGAGCAGTGTGGTTTCAGAAGTGGTTGAGGATGTGTGGATCAGGTG
Source organism: Panulirus ornatus (assembly GCF_036320965.1). Classification (NCBI taxonomy): domain Eukaryota; kingdom Metazoa; phylum Arthropoda; class Malacostraca; order Decapoda; family Palinuridae; genus Panulirus; species Panulirus ornatus. Next base: position 14,785,342 of record NC_092260.1, on the reverse strand, counting down.
TTTGCTTTGAAGAATGTATGTGAGAAATACTTAGAAAAGCAAATGGATTTGTATGTAGCATTTATGGATCTGGAGAAGGCATATGATATAGTTGATAGAGGTGCTCTGTGGAAGGTATTAAGAATATATGGTGTGGGAGGCAAGTTGTTGGAAGCAGTGAAAAGTTTTTATCGAGGATGTAAGGCATGTGTACGTGTAGGAAGAGAGGAAAGTGATTGGTTCTCAGCGAATGTAGGTTTGTGACAGGGGTGTGTGATGTCTCCATGGTTGTTTAATTTGTTTATGGATGGGGTTGTTAGGGAGGTGAATGCAAGAGTTTTGGAAAGAGGGGTAAGTATGAAGTCTGTTGTGGATGAGAGAGTTTGGGAAGTGAGTCAGTTGTTGGTTGCTGATGATACAGCGCTGGTGGCTGATTCATGTGAGAAACTGCAGAAGCTGGTGACTGAGTTTGGTAAAGTGTGTGAAAGAAGAAAGTTAAGAGTAAATGTGAATAAGAGCAAGGTTATTAGGTACAGTAGGGTTGAGGGTCAAGTCAATTGGGAGGTAAGTTTGAATGGAGAATAACTGGAGGAAGTAAAGTGTTTTAGATATCTGGGAGTGGATCTGGCAGCGGATGGAACCATGGAAGCGGAAGTGAATCATAGGGTGGGGGAGGGGGCGAAAATCCTGGGAGCCTTGAAGAATGTGTGGAAGTCGAGAACATTATCTCCGAAAGCAAAAATGGGTATGTTTGAAGGAATAGTTGTTCCAACAATGTTGTATGGTTGCGAGGCGTGGGCTATGGATAGATTTGTGCCCAGGAGGGTGGATGTGCTGGAAATGAGATGTTTGAGGACAATGTGTGGTGTGAGGTGGTTTGATCGAGTAAGTAATGTAAGGGTAAGAGAGATGTGTGGAAATAAAAAGAGCGTGGTTGAGAGAGCAGAAGAGGGTGTTTTGAAATGGTTTGGGCACATGGAGAGAATGAGTGAGGAAAGATTGACCAAGAGGATATATGTGTCGGAGGTGGAGGGAACGAGGAGAAGAGGGAGACCAAATTGGAGGTGGAAAGATGGAGTGAAAAAGATTTTGTGTGATCGGGGCCTGAACATGCAGGAGGGTGAAAGGAGGGCAAGGAATAGAGTGAATTGGATCGATGTGGTATACCGGGGTTGACGTGCTGTCAGTGGATTGAATCAGGGCATGTGAAGCGTCTGGGGTAAACCATGGAAAGTTGTGTGGGGCCAGGATGTGGAAAGGGAGCTGTGGTTTCGGGCATTATTGCATAACAGCTAGAGACTGAGTGTGAACGAATGGGGCCTTTGTTGTCTTTTCCTAGCATTACCTCGCACACATGAGGGGGGAGGGTGATGGTATTCCATGTGTGGCAAGGTGGCGATGGGAATGAATAAGGGCAAACAGTGTGAATTGTGTGCATGGGTATATATGTATGTGTCTGTGTGTGTATATATACGTGTACATTGAGATGTATAGGTATGTATATTTGCGTGTGTGGACATGTATGTATATACATGTGTATGGGGGTGGGTTGGGCCATTTCTTTCGTCTGTTTCCTTGCGCTACCTTGCAAACGCGGGAGACAGCAACAAAGCAAAATAAATAAAATAAATATGTACATATGTGGGCGTTATGTATATACATGTGTATATGGGTGGGTTGGGCCATTCATCGTCTGTTTCCTTGCGCTTCCTCACTAACGCAGGAGATGGCTATTAAGTATAATAAATAAGGAAATAAATATAAATATTCACCATTCCCCATGTTAGTGAGATAGGTTCAAGAACAAACAACTGAGCCTTAGAATGGAACAGTCCTCACTTAGCCAACTTATCTGTTCCTCATCTGTGTGTGTGTGTATGTATAAACACTAATTGATGGGCATGCAAAAGAGAGACTTTTGGATGTGAATGTGCAAAGAGGGGCAGCTACTGTGAAAGTGAAGGTGAAGCTTTGTACAGGTTTCCAGAAAAGAGGAACTGTTATGGTTGTGAAGAGAGTGGTGAAAGTGAGTGAACCTGGAAAAGGGACTTCTGTGAAGAAATATGAGGAGATTGAGTGTAGAATAGCAAAAGGTGAGAGTAAATGAAAGCTGGGTAGTAGATGAGGAATAGGGGGTATTCCGAAAGCAGTAATGGCAAGTATAACAGATGCTTGTGGCCTGCGTAAGGTGGGAGATAGGTTGGTTAGAAAGGATAGTGAATGGTGGGATGACTTAGTGAAGTTGCTGAAGAAAAAGAGATATGTGGGCAGTACTTACAGGGAAGGAGTACAAATGATTGAGTGATGTATGATAAAAAGCAGCAGGAGGTCAAGAGGAAGGTGCAAGAGTTGAAAAAGAAGGCAAATGAGAGTTGGAGTAAGCAAGTATCAATAAAGGAAGAATAAGATCGTTTTGGAAGGAGGTTATTAGTTTGAAAAAAAAAAAAATTCCTTTAATGAAGGAGCAAATGGGGAAGTGTTAAAAGGTAGTGATGAAGTGAGTGATTTGAAGGATTGTTGAATGTATATGATGATAGGGAAGCACATATATCAGCATGTTTCAGTGTGGGTGGTAAGCATAGTAAGAGAGTAGTCTGGTTAAATCCTTGTTGAAGATGGTATGTGGCAGTGCGGCTGGAGAGGATGATGTTGCAGTTAAATTTATTAAGAAATGGGGTTTTGATTGGTTGGTAAGTATATTTAGTGTAGGTATGGATCATGGTAAAGTGCCAGATTATTAGTGGAATGCTTGTATAATGCCATTGTATAAAGGCAAGGGGGACAAAGCTACCGAGGTATAAGCTTATTGAGTGCATCTGGTAAGCTGTATGTTGATTTGAGTGGGTGTGAAGATGAAGGCATGTACAGAGCATCAGACTGGGGAGGAACATTGTGGATTTAAAAGTGGTAGAGAATTTGTGGATCAGATGATTGTTTTTAAAGAATATGTGAGAAATACTAAGAGAAATAGAAGGATTTGCATGTGGCATACATGGATCTGGAGAAAGCATATGATAGGGTTGATAGAGATGCTTTATAGAAGGTCATCAGAATATATGGTTTGGGAGGAAAGCAAATTAGAAGCAGAGAGTTTTTTTTTATCAAGGGTGTAAGGTGTGCGTTCAAGTAAAGAGAGGACAGTGAGTGGTTCCAAATGAGGGTTGGTCTGTGGCAGGTATGTGCGATATCATCATGGCTGTTTAATTTTTTAGGGTTGGATTGGTGAGGGAAATAAATGCAAATGTTTTGGAGAGAGGGTTATGCAGTCTATAGGGTATGAGGGAGCTTGGGAAACGAGTTATTTGCTGTTTGCTAATGACACAGCATTGGTAGCAGATTCAAGTGAAAACTGCAAAAGTTGGTGACTGAGTTTGGAAGAATGTGTGAAAGGGGGAAGTAGAGGATAAATGTGAATAAAAGCAAGGTTATTAAGTGTAGGAGAGTAGAGGGTGAGTTTGAATGGAGAAAATTTTGAGTAAATGAAGTATTTTAGATACCTGGGAGTGGACATGGCAGCAGATGGAACCGTGGAAGTGAGTCATAGGGTAGGTGAGGGGTTGAAGGTTCTGTGAGCATTGAAGAATGTATGGAAAGAGAGGTTGTTATCTCGGAGGGCAAAATTGGTAACGTTTGATGGAACAATAGTCCCAACAATGCTGTATAGATAGTTTGCATGGGCTGTGGATGAGGATGTGTGGAGGAATGTGGGATGTGATGGAAATGAAATGTTTGAAGACAACATGTGGTGTGAGGTAGTTATATAAGGGTAAGAGAGATATGTGGTAATAAAAAGGGTGTGGTTCAGAGAGCTGAATAGGGTGTGCTGAAATGTTTTAGACTTCTAGAAAGTAGATGAGGAGAGGTTGACAAAGATGATATACATGTCAGAGTTGGAGGGAACAAGGAGAAGGGGAAGACTCAAGTGGAGATGGAAGGTTAGAATGGAATAAATTTTGGACATTACTCCACTGTTTTTCACATATACACTCTTATTTCACCTACAGGCACAGTAATGATGTTGGAGAACATGAAAATATGCAGAAGTATTACTTCATTGACAATATGCATGGCATGTATGGGGAATGTATTTAAGGTGTCCCTCTTTGGAAATACTTTAGCTCTGTATATACTTGTCATCACTTACATAAAGACAAATTAGGCATGGTAATCTCTTCAACAAAAGCAAGTTCAGTGGGGACACTTCCTATGCAGGCTTCCCTTTTTCTTAACATATCCTGCTGAAATCACTTTTGGTCACTGTTATATTTCTCATTTAACTTTTTTCATTTTCCTCGAACTGAAATGCATCATAAATGCATCTCAAAATAAGCTAGATCATCAAATAATCCATGTGTATGTACAACCTTCAGGTGGAATACCTTGCACTTCATAATGCTGGTTGTGGGGTAATGAGGAAAGCAAAATTTTTCCTATGCCTTCTTAGGCTACTAATGTTATGATAAATCAGCTGGATATTTAAACAGATGGCAGGAAAAGTTAGCAATTTAATGTTGCTGGTGGCTGTTCTCTAAGAGCTCATACTTTTGTTAGCCACCATTTAAAGGTTAAGTGTGCATGTTCATGCTATTTGTGGATGTTGTATAGACATATAGGCCAGGATCTTGTCTGCTGATAAGTGAAGCAACGATACAAATATTTTATGTTAGTTCCATACTTAGCTGTGGAGGTAAAGAACACCAGAAATCACCTTAGAAAAGGTCAAGTTAAAGAGAACTACCCATACATTTTTATTCATAAAAAGCTTATAAAAACATTATAAGTACATATTGATTTTTGGCAACCAATACTATAATAATTATTGTATAAAATACCCCATATATAAACAGAAATAATATCAACAGTATTATAGTATAAATGGTGACATTTAGGTTTGTGGCATACATAACTTGTTATCCTCAATGTAACCTTTGATAATAAAAATGTATGTAATATGAAATACACAAAAATAGGTATTTATATTGTTACATATAGATTAGGAATGAATATCACCAACTTCCTTTTTGCCAGCATTCTTGGGTTAATGAATATATAATAGTACAAAACAGCCATACTATTCTGAGAAGGTAGGTGCCACAGCATGATGTTATGTCACATATGTCAAATGAACTTAGTGCAGGAAATAATGAATTATGAAATTCAATATTTACAATGCTCAAAATCAAAAACCAAGTAAATGAATTATAACAATAATAACTTCCTGGTGGTATTGTTGCTCATGTACCATTTGCTTTTCTTGACCTTGGTTATTTTTTTTTTTCAGGAAATACTGTAGAGGACTGAGGAAACATGGCAGAAAAATTAAGAAGTATATTATAGGCCACTACAGGAACAGTATCAAGGAACCTCGGAAAACATTGCAGATGAGTAGCCTTCTGCTAGTGGCCTGTTAAGGGTGAGGCACTAAAGGATAAGAAGCAAAACTAAAGTTCACCAAAAGGGACAGGCATCAGAGAAATAGATGGACATAATCTCTATATGCTATTTGAGATAAAACAGTAGTATACTTCTGCACTGATGTGGCAGGGTGTTAGAAAGAGAGAACCCTAGCTGGCTCCTTCATTTAAGTATAGTGTGACAGCATTTTCAAGGAGTGATTTTGTTCTACATACACATAAACACCTTATACATTTTTTCCCATGCCTGATTTTACATATAACATGTATTATGCACAATTTTATACATCACATGCATTACTATTTGTATATCGTATGCCAAAAGAGTAGGTAGTAGTTAGAAGGCATCCAATATCTAGGGAGGTATTCCTATGAGTCCACGGGGAAAATGAAACGCAAAAAGTTCCCAAGTGCACTTTCGTGTAATAATCACAGCATCAGGGGAGACACGAGAGAAATATAACAGTCAGTTGACATACATCGAAGAGACGAAGCTAGGACGCCATTTGGTAAACGTGTGATTGTCCAAAACATACAACGAGCGTTGTATGTTTTGGACAATCACATGTTTACCAAATGGTGTCCTAGCTTCGTCTCTTCAATGTATGTCAACTGACTGTTATATTTCTCTCTTGTGTCTCCCCTGATGATGTGATTATTACACGAAAGTGCACTTGGGAACTTTTCGTGTTTCATTTTCCCCGTGGACTCATAGGAATATCTTGATCACGTGCAAAACTGTGATCCTTTCCAACTAGGGAGGTATGTTATCAATACTACCTGCATGAGTTTCAGGAGGGTTAGTGATAGCTGAATAGTAAGCCAGCATTTCAGTGATTTTCAAGTTGCCCCCCCTCTGACCCAAGAAGCTGTCTTTTCGTCTCGTCCACATGTGGTGGACTACTGGCAATTTGTCCACGAACTTACAATCTGTCCTTGTTGTACATAACACTTGACTCGCAGCTCATTCTTCATAACCTAGATTTTCCACTGGTGAGCACTGTGTGGTAGCCCCTGCTTTTGGCAAAATGGTAGGAGCAAAAGATAGCATTAGGAAGAAACATTAGTTAGTAGTAGCAGGTAGGAACACTAGCCAGGAGCCTCTGCAAACACTGTGCTAGAGTTGCCCTCTGCCAGTCCTGTTGAGGGTGAGGCACTAAAGATTAAAAAGCAGCAATGGAGTTTATTAGTTATGGAGATTTTATTGCTGTGACCACCCCCTTGAGGGAGTTCCAGTTGGAACAGGTGTCAGAGATACAATTAGATAATCCACAGAATATGTATTTCTCCAGCTATGGTGTTAGGCTGTTAGTAAGATATGTGTTCAAGAGATGAAATGTACATCATGTGGGAATTTAAACAGATGCAAGAGGAGTTAAGACATCAAATGATGTTGGCCTTGTTTCAAAAGAGAACATCATTTGATGTCAACTGTTGTTTAGGTGTTGAACTGGCTACTTCTGCTTAAGGCTGAATATAAATATACAGCCATAAAAACTTTCATATAATAATGTCAATACCTGTCCTCTAAAACCTTAGTAAGTGAACTATGGATGCAATATACCTAAGATTTCAATGATTTATGATAAATCCAATTTTGGGTCAGTAGATATACTGCCAGCCTTTCTAAATATTATGTGGCCATGCCAGATCTAAACTTCAGTGGGGCTTCCTCCTCCACCACCCAGTATCCATTAGATTCTAACCAGTGTTAATGGCATCTTATTAATCTACAATACACAACTGCTGTGATATTAAAGTTATCACAGTATATGTGTATGTAGAGCAATCACAAAATCATGTGAAAAAAATTTGAAAAGACTAACATTAGTGACACATTTGCAGTTATCATGAACATTTACATACCAGAAGTAGAACACATCTCAAAAGACAATGTAATGGCAATGCTGGTAGTAGATTAATTATTTGGTGCATGTAGTATACAAAAATAATTCACAAATAAATTTGTGAAAAAGACCAAATACTCGGTACAAGGTTTAATAGTTTAAAGATTTAAAGTGAAATTATTCAAAAACAAACTCCAGTTTAAGAAAAAAAACCTGGACCATAAAAAAGTCATCAAACATCCAGCATTATTACTAGATGTTATAGTCTAAATTTTTTCCATATGCTGGCTACTCTATGAAGAAAGTTTTTACTAGAACTGTCTCCTTACATGATAAAATAATTTGTGAAGATGTGACACTCAGACAGGACATATTTGCGATGGAAATCTTAAGTAATCATATTTTGGACAAAAATATTCTAGAAATACTACACACATCTACATTTGCTAGACGCACTCCTCCTAGAGTAGTACCATATACTTCTGGAAGGGCAGCAGCATAAATTAAAGGTTGCAAAGTCCATATAAAGTGTTTAAGAGACTTAAATCACTGTATATAGAGAATTATGTTCTACATGATATTAATAAGAAACTTGGGAGATTTCTTAAGAATATATGAGAATACCCCAAATACACAGTGTATTAGGACTACTACTGCAGTTGAAAGAGTCTAGTTTATGTTCTAATTTACACTATTCTGCAAGTTATGAGTTATTTGGTAAATTTTATAAAACTTATGCAAGTACAGGCAAAATATTTGTTTTTATTAAACAATGTTGACTTTACTTTGAAAATTACTTTACCTACTTAACTCATGCTTCATTTCCACAGACATATTTTGTCAGAGGACCAAAAGAGGCTTTTAAATGCCAATTAATTTATACAATTTTTGTGATAGATAATTATAGGAAACCAGTATTTTTCCTATGTCATAAGTAAACTAATGCATCTTTTATATCAGAGTGAAATTAAAAATGTCCAGAACCTATAAAAAATACACCCAGTTTACACTGTCACAATTATGGATACTGTACTGAAGCAGAACAAAGACATAACTAAAAGCTTAAAAATCACGTGGGTTTATGAAAAACTTCATCAAAGGGTTTGACAGAACAATGGGAAATTCAATATCTAAGTCACATGTTCCTTCATCATGCCAATTTCAGGGAAGGGATATTTTCAGCCTAAAAAAATCAAGTAACTCCTGGATAATCTAGAGTTTGGAGATGCACTGAACAATCAGGAACAGGATGCTTGGTTAACATAACCAAGCATCCTGTTATTAAAAACTTTCTTGAAAACAGGAAATATGTTAGTAATTTTTTTTTTTTTCAAATGATCTCTCTTTACCATGTTAACAAGGTACCACCAGGAACAGGCAAAAAAACAGCCACATCCATTCTCTAGCTGACAAGTTTACCGGGGTTGATGTGCTGTTATTGGATTGAACCAAGGCATGTCAAACATCTGGGGTAAACCATGGAAAGGTCTGTGGAGCCTGGATTTGGAAAAGGAGCTGTGGTTTCAATTCATTACACGACAGCTAGAGAATGAGTGTGAACAAATATGGCCTCTTTTGTCTATTCCTGGTGCTACGTTGCTGGAGAGGGGGATGCTATTTCATGTATGGCAGGGTGGCGATGGGAATGGATGAAGGCAGCAAGTATGTCTGTGTATGTATATGTATGTATGCATTGAAATGTATATGTATATACATGTGCGTATGTGGGCGTTCTGTGTATATGGGTGGGTTGGGCCATTCATCGTCTGTTTCCTTGCACTACCTCGCAAACGCAGGAGACAGCAATTAAGTATAATAAATGTATACGAGATAGTAACAGGAAGACAAAAGGAAGGTGCACTGGCTGAAAAAGAGGCAAATGAGAGGTGGGGTGAGCGAGTATCAGAAGACTTCAGGGAGAACAAAAATTATGTTTTGGGTGGAGGTTAATGGTGTGAGGAAAAGAACAAGAGCATTAGTGAAGGGGGTAGATTGGGAAGTGGTATCAGGGAGAAATGAGGTGAAAAGGAGATGAAAGAGTACTTTGGAGGATTCCTGAATGTATCTGATAACAGGGTAGCCGGTGTGGGTTGTATGGTTAGGGATAGGGAGGTATATGAAGTCCGTCTTTGACAAGTGGATTGATGAAAAGAAAGGAGTTGGTGAAAGCTTTATGCAAGATGAAGTGTGGTAAGGCAGCTGGAAAGGATGGTATTGCAGGTTAGTTTTTTCAATGGTGAGGTGCCTGAGGATTTGCTGAAGTACCTGTACAGTGAATAGTATCACTATAAAGTATAAAGGCAAGAGGAAAAAAAAAAAAAAAGAATTTCTAATTACAAAGCCATATATAAGTGTTGAGTGTACCTGGTAAGTTGTAAGGTAGGGTGGTCAATGAGATGGTAGTGGCATGCACAGTGCTTAAGACTGGGGAGGAACAATGTAGTTTCAGGAGCAGGTGAGGATGTGTGGAACAGGTGTTCACTTTGAAGTTGAAAGAAATATTTTGAGAAATGAGGGATTTGTACATGGCATTTTTGGATCTGGTATAATGTATGATAGTGTTGACAGAGTTGCTCTGTAGAAGGTGTTACAAATATATGATGTGGAAAGAAAGTTGCTAAAAGTTATAAATTTTTATCAAGAACGAAGGCATCCGTGAAAGCAGGAGGAGAGAAGGGCAAGTGGTTCCAGGTGAAAGTGGATCTGTGGTATGGGTGTTATGTCAGGTCCTAGCAGGGAAGGAAGAAGACGAGGTGCCTAGGATGTGAGACAGATGCTCTTTGATGATGACATGGTACTGGAGGCAGAATTGAGTGAGAAACTGTAGAAATTGGTGTCAGAGTTTGGGATAGCATGTGAAAAGAAAATGTTTAGACTAAATGTGAATAAAAGCACAATTATTGGGTTTAGCAGAGCAGAGTGTATTTGAACAAGGAAAACTTGGGAGAAGTGAAGTGTTTTAGATACCTAGAGGCGTTGGACATGGCAGCAAATGGAATTGTGGAAGCAGAAGCGAGTCAAAGAGTGGGTGAAGGGCCAAAGATTCTGGTAACATGAGGAATATGTGGAAGGGTGAAATGGATTACCTTTGAAGGTACGGTAGTCCCAATGATGTTTTATGGGCTATGGATGGTTTGGGCTATAGGTGAGAATGTACAGAGGAGGGTGTTTGAGGACAATATATGGTGTGAAGAGGGTTGATTGATGAAATAGTAAAAGGGTAAGAGAGGGTGTGCTGAAATGATCTGGACAAATGTAGAGAATGTATGAAGCAAGGTTGACTCAAGTGGAGGAGATAAGGGGAAGAAGACTAGACTGGAGATGGAAATATTGATTGAAAAAGATTTTGAATGCATGGGGACTAACAATGCAGGAGAGTGATTGACATGCACAGGATAAAGTGAACTGGAGTGATGTGGTATACAGGGACAATGTGCTGTTAGCAGAGAACTAAGACATATGAATCAGCTGGGGAAAACCATGGAAAAATCTATGGGGCCTAATTGTGGATAGAGAGTTGTGGTTTATGTGCATTACATATGACTGCTAGAGAAAGGATGTGAGTGAATGAGGCTTTTTCTTCGTCTGTTCCTGGCGCTTCCTCATTAATGTGGGAAATGGCAAACAAGTATGGAAGAAAAAGAAGGAACATATGTACTGAGTTGTGTCTGCGTGTAATGAATTTTATGAGTTACAGAAAACTTATAGTTTCCTGTGACTACAGAAACCACAATTTCATTAAATTCATGTTTCAGAAAAGTAAGCTTTGAGTTTCATATCAGTGCAACTGATATGAAACACACTGCAACACACATACATACTACAGAGGTACCACCAGCAGTTTGGTAATGCAAGAAATGGGTTAATATATCATAATCACACCTCAATGTCAGGCAGCTGGGAGGCAATAGTTAAACCTATTCACTTAGCTGCATATGTCGCACTGATGACTGTCATGCATATTTGTCTCCTCCAAAAACTAAATGAAGGAAAAAATTCCTAGAACTATCCAGTGCCTTAAAAACATTTAAAAAAGTTTATATACTTGAAAAGGTTTAAAGCACCATGGAAAGAAAGCTTCCCTTTACAGAAGGATCACATTCTAAAGTTACAAAACAGAAAGTGGGAATTCATATCTAGCCCACTAAGAAAATTTAACGAGTATTAAGATACATCTGAAGATCATCATGGTATACATAAAATATAAGTAACTTATGATTAAGTATATACATAAAAACAATGGACAACCATCTTAAATGTTTGTAATAAAATTGATAACAAATCTACTAACCTATTACCATCTTTTAGAGGTACATCCAGAAGGACTAGGTCCAGTGCCTGTTCTTCCTTTCTTCCCTTAAACCTCATAATCATATAGCATTTTTTTCCTGAACCAGTTCATAATCATTTTATGTGTGTGTGTGTGTACTTCTCTGTTGAAAATATTTCACCAGTTCCAGCATTCCATCAGAGAGTTTAAGAATATAGAGATTTTGCTGAAAGCCTAGTTAGGATTCACATGCAGTCTGAATATTAAAGAATTGTTTTAAGGTACACTTTTAGGATTTAGGCCATTGAAATTAGCTGCTTGAGGGTAGGTAGGTTATAGTGTTAGCAGATGGGATTGATTAAGCAATGCTGAAGTGTCTGGCAAGTGGAATGACAGGGAAATACAAGAATTTGATGAGTGGTGTCAAAGAATTGGTTATGGTACACTGCAAAGAAAATAAATAAGGGTTAGGCAGAAAAGTTGCAAAGACAATTTACAAATGAGGCAGAAGAAAATAGCAAGGGGAACTACAGTCAGCATCTTGGGAGAGAATGGTACAGGCCAAGGAAGGTGCTATGATTTTTATAGAGTTCAATATCCATGAAGAAAGCTACCAGGGGAATAAGGCATTGCAGGCATAAACAGAAAACACAAGGTAAAAGGGTATACAGGAATACTAGAACGTAATCGGACAAACAGTACTTAAAAAACATTTAAAACATAATAAAACAATAATCTGGGCTTCACATATAGGTTACCTAACTTTTAAAGTTCCTGAACAAATTAAAAATCTCTAATGTAAAAACTGTATTGTCTGAAATCATGGGCTGTTAAAAGAAAATCCAACATTTAATTCTAGTTCACTGAAAATTACGATTCGCTGAATTTGTCAAAGATTATTTACTGTAATCTATTAAAAAACAAAGATCTTGTTAAATAAGAATTACCATTAAACCAACACAATTTGAAATTAATACAATTTACAGTTAGTCAAAACTCATTTCTAGAAAAAAGGCAAAGGACCCAGGCATTGTGCAGAAGTAAAAAAAACAAAATGTCATTTTCATAAATTACAAAAGCTAGAAAACTGGTAATTACAAAATATCACATTAATATTCACAATATACAGAACCATTACAGGCACTTCTCTTTAATATACAGTTTTTTAAGTATCCAGTAATTGCTTAAAAAGTAATACTATGCAGCATGTAACTACAGGTTTTCTTTAAACATCACTGTAAACAGTGATATAATAATAGGCCTCCTTGAATAAGCACATTTCAGTATTGGAAGTCTTGATATCTGAAAATGGCAATACATGCTGGTTTACTTAATGACATTTTGTCTTGATTTTAATCAACTTTGTCATAACTTTCAGTGCAATTCAAACCTGATGAATTCTACTTATGGCAAGATCCTTTTGGCTTATAGAGAAAAATTAGGTCACACCCTCTTTACAATCAATCTTAATATTACAATTCTGTTACACAAAAATTATGACTTCAAAATCATAGTGAAATATGTCTTGAAAAATAACAATAAATCAGGCTCAGTTTTTTGCAACCCAAAATATGTCTTGTTATTTGTATGAAATCAATAAAAGAGTTTTCAAGGACAGATTTACAAGTAATAAAGGATTTGCGTTACAGAAAAATCTTCCATACAGATAAATTGTGATATACCAGTGGGGTGATTGATGCTTGTCCCTAGATCCATTACATAGTATGTGCATGCTCTGGCAAAGGTGAAAATGGCTGTAGCTTGTTGTAGCTATTCTCTGTACCTGGATGCCTCATCGGTTGCGGCTGAAAAATTAAGAAGTCTAATTCTCATGCTGTGGTATTTAGTAAGGTTTTATGTTTATTAGCTCTCTCTCTCTCTCTCTCTCTCTCTCTCTCTCTCTCTTACATATGCATTACTGGTGTTTAGGGAAGATAGCATAAATGTTTTGAGAATTTTCACGCAATAATTTGGTGGTCAGTTTAATTTGAAAGCAGCTATATCTTCACTCCCTACTTCCCATCATAACAATATTTTCCAAAAAAGTATGCATTCAAAAAGCCAATATGCTGTCTCCCACATTTTTAGTAGGTCTACAAAGGTACTTTACTGACACACTGATCACTGTATTTAGAATTTAACAGCAGCTTAAACGTTTTATGATAAGCTATCACAGTATAAAAGAATGGAAATTACTCTAAGCAATGTCATTCTTGATTCTATGACAACACTTTAATAAAAGATTCTGATGTATACAAACATTTCTATGCATTGTGTCTTAACTATTTATGATTATGTGTGTCCATATGAAAATGGTAAGACTAAAAGTTTAAAGAATGTGTGTGTGTCTGTCAGCATAACCTAGCATGCTAACCACATCCAATTCAAAATTAAGATTACATATAACAAAAAGAAACTGAAGAAGTAGAAAGAATTGTTTTCCTCCACCAATTACCCTACTCATCCTGCATGTAATAAGAGATCTAATTAAAGGTTGGTTAGAAGGTACCTTAATGTTAGTCATGTCCTAATGACCAAATGAGATAATTCAGAAGAAAATAAAACTGCTGTAAGTGCTGCCACATGACAAATTTTGAGTCATCAATCAATTTTCCATCCAGTAGGGAAAAAGAGACGTCAAATGGAATGACAAAAAAAAATAGGAATCAAACCAGACCTTATTTCATGATATTAGTAAATATATAGTGCATGTGTTCAAATCTTAGTCACAGAGTCAGTCCACAGTCAACCCAGCTGTTCATATTGCCCTCAGGGCTGGTGAACAAACTGGGAACCTAGCTTAGGCCAGGGTATTTCTACTTATAATTACCCCATCCAGTTTCTATGAAAGTCTTGGTGTTACCCAGGACCATAATCTAAAGGGACCTGCAGCCCAAGGCTTAGCTATTTCCAATAACAGGGAAATATCGACTCCTTTAAAGCGTAAATTTCTTTGATGAGGCTGTACTACTAATGATACAGCCTCAACAGAAGTGACTTTTCACTCACAGTGTGACCTTGAGTAAGGTAGTGCAAGGAACAGATGAAGACAGGCCACATTTGCTCACATCCTTTCTGTACTTGGCATGTTCAATGTACCCAAATCACAGCCCCTTATCCAAAACCAGGCCCTTCAGAGCTTTCCATGGTTTCTCCAGGATACTTCACATCCCCTTAGTCAGTCAAATACAGTACGTCATCCCCTATGCATCATATCATTCCAATTTCCTATATCCTGTGCACACTTTTCACCCAACTGCATGTTCAGGCCTTGACCACTCAAAATATTTTTCACTCCATCCTTCCATCTCCAATTTGGTCTCCTTTCTCCTTTTCCCCTTCACTGTGACATTAATATCCTCTTTAACAATCTTTCCATATGTCCAAACCATTCAGTATAGCCTCTTAAGCTCTCTTAACCATTAAATTTTAGGGAGAATAAAAAGATATTTTGGTAGGAGGTAAATAAAGTGCATAAGACAAGGGAACAAATGGGAACTTCAGTGAAGGGGACTAAAGGGGAGGTGATAACAAATAGTGGTGGTGTGAGAAGATGGAGTGAATATTTTGAAGATTTGTTGAATGTGTTTGATGATGAGAGTGGCAGATATAGGGTGTTTTGGTCAAGGTGGTGTGCAAAGTGAGAGGGTTAGGGAGAATGATTTGGTAAACAGAGAAGAGGTAGTAAAAGCTTTGCGGAAAATGAAAGCTGGCAAGGCAGCGGGTTTGGATGGTATTTCAGTGGAATTTATTAAAAAAAGGGGGTGACTGTATTGTTGACTGGTTGGTAAGGTTATTTAATGTATGTATGACTCATGGTGAGGTGCCTGAAGATTGGAGGAATGCTTGCATAGTGCCATTGTACAAAGGCAAAGGGGATAAAAGTAAGTGCTCAAATTACAGAGGTATAAGTTTGTTGAGTATTCCTGGGAAATTATATGGGAGGGTATTGATTGAAAGGAAGAAGGCATGTACAGAGCATCAGATTGGGGAAGAGCAGTGTGTTTTCATAAGTGGTAGAGGATGTGTGGATCAGGTGTTTGCTTTGAAGAATGTATGTGAGAAATACTTAGAAAAGCAAATGGATTTGTATGTAGCATTTATGGATCTGGAGAAGGCATATGATAGAGTTGATAGAGATGCTCTGTGGAAGGTATTAAGAATATATGGTGTGGGAGGCAAGTTGTTAGAAGCAGTGAAAAGTTTTTATCGAGGATGTAAGGCATGTGTACATTGCAGGAAGAAAGGAGCAGGAAGAAGGAAAGTGATTGGTTCTCAATGAATGTTGGTTTGTGGTAGGGGTGTGTGATGTCTCCATGGTTGTTTAATTTGTTTATGGATGGGGGTGTTAGGGAGGTAAATGCAAGAGCTTTGGAAAGAGGGGCAAGTATGCAGTCTGTTGTGAATGAGAGAGCTTGGGAAGTGAGTCAGTTATTGTTCACTGATGATACAGTGCCAGTGGCTGATTCATGTGAGAAACTGCAGAAGCTGGTGACTGTTTGGTAAAGTGTGTGAAAGAAGAAAGCTGAGAGTAAATGTGAATAAGAGCAAGGTTATTAGGTACAATAGGGTTGAGGGACAAGTCAATTGGGTGGTAAGTTTGAATGGAGAAAAACTGGAGGAAGTGAATTGCTTTAGATATCTGGGAGTGGATTTGGCAGCAGATGGAACCATGAAAGCATTAGTGAATCATAGGGTGGGGGAGGGAGCTAAAGTTCTGGGAGCGTTGAAGAAGTCGAGAACATTATCTCGGAAAGCAAAAATGAGTATGTTTGAAGGAATAGTGGTCCAACAATGTTATATGGTTGCGAGGCGTGGGCAATAGATAGAGTTGTGCGGAGAAGGGTGGATGTGCTGGAAATGAGAAGTTTGAGGACAATATGTGGTGTGAGGTGGTTTGAACGAGTAAGTAATAATAGGGTAAGAGAGATGTGTGGTAATAAAAGGAGTGTGATTGAGAGAGCAAAAGAGGGTGGTTTGAAAAGGTTTGGTCACATGGAGAGAATAAGTGAGGAAATATTGACCAAGAGGATATATGTGTCAGAGGTGGAGGGAACAAGGAGAAGTGGGAGACCAAATTGGAGGTGGAAAGATGGAGTGAAAAAGATTTTGAGTGATCAGGGCCTGAACATGCAGATGGGTGAAAGGCGTGCAAGGAATAGAGTGAATTGGAACGATGTGGTATACCGGGGTCAATGTGCTGTCAATGGATTGAACCAGGGCGTGTGAAGTGTCTGGGGTAAACCATGGAAAGTTCTGCGGTGCCTGGATGTGCCTGTACATGACAGCTAGAGACTGAGTGTGAATGAATGTGGCCTTTGTCTTTTCCTAGCGCTACCTTACACACATGCAGGGGAAGGGGGTTGTTATTTCATGTGTGGCAGGGTGGCGATGGGAATGAATAAAGGAAGACAGTATGAATTATGTATGGGTGTATATATGTATATGTCTGTGTGTGTATATGTATGTATACGGTGAGATGTATGGGTATGTATATTTGCGTGTGTGGATGTGTATGTATATACATGTGTATGTGGGTGGGTTGGGCCATTCTTTCGTCTGTTTCCTTGCACTAACGCGGGAGACAGCGACAAAGCAAAATAATAATAATATATATATATATATAATATTTTTTTTTTTTTTTGCTTTGTCGCTGTCTCCCGCGTTTGCGAGGTAGCGCAAGGAAACAGACGAAAGAAATGGCCCAACCCACCCCCATACACATGTATATACATACGTCCACACACGCAAATATACATACCTACACAGCTTTCCATGGTTTACCCCAGACGCTTCACATGCCCTGATTCAATCCACTGACAGCACGTCAACCCCGGTATACCACATCGCTCCAATTCACTCTATTCCTTGCCCTCCTTTCACCCTCCTGCATGTTCAGGCCCCGATCACACAAAATCTTTTTCACTCCATCTTTCCACCTCCAATTTGGTCTCCCACTTCTCCTCGTTCCCTCCACCTCCGACACATATATCCTCTTGGTCAATCTTTCCTCACTCATTCTCTCCATGTGCCCAAACCATTTCAAAACACCCTCTTCTGCTCTCTCAACCACGCTCTTTTTATTTCCACACATCTCTCTTACCCTTACGTTACCTACTCGATCAAACCACCTCACACCACACATTGTCCTCAAACATCTCATTTCCAGCACATCCATCCTCCTGCGCACAACTCTATCCATAACCCACGCCTCGCAACCATAGAACATTGTTGGAACCACTATTCCTTCAAACATACCCATTTTTGCTTTCCGAGATAATGTTCTCGACTTCCACACATTCTTCAAGGCTCCCAGGATTTTCGCCCCCTCCCCCACCCTATGATCCACTTCTGCTTCCATGGTTCCATCCGCTGCCAGATCCACTTCCAGATATCTAAAAAACTTTACTTCCTCCAGTTTTTCTCCATTCAAACTTACCTCCCAAATGACTTGACCCTCAACCCTACTGTACCTAATAACCTTGCTCTTATTCACATTTACTCTTAACTTTCTTCTTTCACACACTTTACCAAACTCAGTCACCAGCTTCTGTAGTTTCTCACATGAATCAGCCACCAGCGCTGTATCATCAGCGAACAACAACTGACTCACTTCCCAAGCTCTCTCATCCCCAACAGACTTCATACTTGCCCCTCTTTCCAAAACTCTTGCATTTACCTCCCTAACAACCCCATCCATAAACAAATTAAACAACCATGGAGACATCACACACCCCTGCCGCAAACCTACATTCACTGAGAACCAATCACTTTCCTCTCTTCCTACACGTACACATGCCTTACATCCTCGATAAAAACTTTTCACTGCTTCTAACAACTTGCCTCCCACACCATATATTCTTAATACCTTACACAGAGCATCTCTATCAACTCTATCATATGCCTTCTCCAGATCCATAAATGCTACATACAAATCCATTTGCTTTTCTAAGTATTTCTCACATACATTCTTCAAAGCAAACACCTGATCCACACATTCTCTACCACTTCTGAAACCACACTGCTCTTCCCCAATCTGATGCTCTGTACATGCCTTCACCCTCTCAATCAATACCCTCCCATATAATTTACCAGGAATACTCAACAAACTTATACCTCTGTAATTTGAGCTCTCACTCTTATCCCCTTTGCCTTTGTACAACGGCACTATGCACGCATTCCGCCAATCCTCAGGCACCTCACCATGAGTCATACATACATTAAATAACCTTACCAACCAGTCAATAATACAGTCACCCCCTTTTTTAATAAATTCCACTGCAATATATATATATATATATATATATATATATATATATATATATATGGTTGTGAGGCGTGGGCTATAGAGGACAGTGGATGAGTTGAAAATGAGATGTTTCAGGGCAATAAGTGGTTTAAAAAGCGAGATATACATAAGTATACGTATGTAAGTAGGAGAGATGGCCAGAGAGCGTTATTGGATTACGTGTTAATTGACAGGCGTGCGAAAGAGAGACTTCTGGATGTTAATGTGCTGAGAGATGTAACTGGAGGGATGTCTGATCATTATCTTGTGGATGCAAAGGTGAAGATTTGTATGGGTTTTCAGAAAAGAAGAGAGAATGTTGGGGTGAAGGGGGTGGTGAGAGTAAGTGAGCTTGGGAAGGAGACTTGTGTGAGGAAGTACCAGGAGAGACTGAGTACAGAATGGAAAAAGGTGAGAACAAAGGAGTTAAGGGGAGTGGGGGAGGAATGGGATGTATTTGGGGAAGCAGTGATGGCTTGCGCAAAAGATGCTTGTGGTATGAGAAGCGTGGGAGGTGGGTTGATTAAAAAGGGTAGAGTGGTGGGATGAAGAAATAAGATTATTAGTGAAAGAGAAGAGAGAGGCATTTGGACGATTTTTGCAAGAAAAAAATGCAAATGAGTGGGAGATGTATAAAAGAAAGAGGCAGGAGGTCAAGAGAAAGGTGCAAGAGGTGAAAAAGAGGGCAAATGAGAGATGGGGTGAGAGAGTATCATTAAATTTTAGGGAGAATAAAAAGATGTTTTGGAAGGAGGTAAATAAAGTGCATAAGACAAGGGAGCAAATGGGAACTTCAGTGAAGGGGGCTAATGGGGAGGTGATAACAAGTAGTGGCGATGTGAGAAGGAGATGGAGTGAGTATTTTGAAGGTTTGTTGAATGTGTTTGATGATAGAGTGGCAGATATAGGGTGTTTTGGTCGAGGTGGTGTGCAAAGTGAGAGGGTTAGGGAAAATGATTTGGTAAACAGAGAAGAGGTAGTAAAAGCTTTGCGGAAGATGAAAGCCGGCAAGGCAGTAGGTTTGGATGGTATTGCAGTGGAATTTATTAAAAAAGGGGGTGACTGTATTGTTGACTGGTTGGTAAGGTTATTTAATGTATGTATGATTCATGGTGAGGTGTCTGAGGGTTGGCGGAATGCTTGCATAGTGCTATTGTACAAAGGCAAAGGGGATAAGAGTGAGAGCTCAAATTACAGAGGTATAAGTTTGTTGAGTATTCCTGGTAAATTATATGGGAGGGTATTGATTGAGAGGGTGAAGGCATGTACAGAGCATCAGATTGGGGAAGAGCAGTGTGGTTTCAGAAGTGGTAGAGGATGTGTGGATCAGGTGTTTGCTTTGAAGAATGTATGTAAGAAATACTTAGAAAAGTATATGGATTTGTAAGTAGCATTTAAGGATCTGGAGAAGGCATATGATAGAGTTGATAGAGATGCTCTGTGGAAGGTACTAAGAACATATGGCATGGGAGGCAAGTTGTTAGAAGCAGTGAAAAGTTTTTATCGAGGATGTAAGGCATGTGTACGTGTAGGAAGAGATGAAAGTGATTGGTTCTCAGTGAATGTAGGTTTGGTGTGTGATGTCTCCATTGTTGTTTAATTTGTTTATGGATGGGGTTGTTAGGGAGGTGAATGCAAGAGTTTTGGATAGAGGGGCAAGTATGCAGTCTGTTGGGGATGAGAGAGCTTGGGAAGTGATGTCAGTTGTTGTTCGCTGATGATACAGCGCTGGTGGCTGATTCATGTGAGAAACTGCAGAAGCTGGTGACTGAGTTTGGTAAAGTGTGTGAAAGAAGAAAGTTAAGAGTAAATGTGAATAAGAGCAAGGTTACTAGGTACAGTAGGGTTGAGGGTCAAGTCAATTGGGAGGTAAGTTTGAATGGAGAAAAACTGGAGGAAGTAAAGTGTTTTAGATATCTGGGAGTGGATCTGGCAGCAGATGGAACCATGGAAGCGGAAGTGAATCATAGGGTGGGGGAGGGGGCGAAAATCCTGGGAGCCTTGAAGATTGTTTGGAAGTCGAGAACATTATCTCGGAAAGCAAAAATGGGTATGTTTGAAGGAATAGTGGTTCCAACAATGTTGTATGGTTGCGAGGCGTGGGCTATGGATAGAGTTGTGCCCAGGAGGGTGGATGTGCTGGAAATGAGATGTTTGAGGACAATATATGGTGTGAGGTGGTTTGATCGAGTAAGTAATGTAAGGGTAAGAGAGATGTGTGGAAATAAAAAGTGCGTGGTTGAGAGAGCAGAAGAGGGTGTTTTGAAATATGTTTGGGCACATGGAGAGAATGAGTGAGGAAAGACTGACCAAGAGGATATATGTGTCGGAGGTGGAGGGAACGAGGAGAAGTGGGAGACCAAATTGGAGGTGGAATGATGGAGTGAAAGAGATTTTGAGTGATCGGTGCCTGAACATGCAGGAGGGTGAAAGGCGGGCAAGGAATAGAGTGAATTGGATCGATGTGGTATACCGGGGTCGACAAGCTGTCAATGGATTGAATCAGGGCATGTGAAGCGTTTGGGGTAAACCATGGAAAGTTTTGTGGGGCCTGGATATGGAAAGGGAGCTGTGGTTTCGGTGCATTATTACATGACAGGTAGAGACTGAGTGTGAACGAATGGGGCCTTTGTTGTCTTTTCCTAGCGCTACCTCGCACACATGATGGGGGAGGGGGATGTTATTCCATGTGTGGCGAGGTGGCGATGGGAATAAATAAAAGCAGACAGTATGAATTATGTACATGTATATATATATATGTATATGTCTGTGTGTGTATATTTATGTGTACATTGAGATGTATAGGTATGTATATATGCGTATGTATATACATGTGTGTGGGGGTGGGTTGGGCCATTTCTTTCGTCTGTTTCCTTGCGCTACCTCGCAAACGCGGGAGACAGCGACAAAGCAAAATAAAAAAATAATAATAAGAAAGAGGAAAAAAAAGTGAGAACAAGAGAACAAATGGGGACATCAGTGACAGAAGCAGATGAGGAAATGATAACAAGCAAAGAAGAGGCAAGAGGAGACCGAGAGAGTATTTTAAAGATGTGGTGAATGTGTTAGATGACAGGATGGCATATATGGAGTGTCTACAACGAGGAGGTATAAGAAGTGAGAGTCATGGCATATGGTTTGGTGAAAAGGGAGCTGGTGGTCAAAGCAGTGACAAAGTGACAGGGGTAGATGAGATTTAGCTGAATTTCTAGTGAAAGGGAGTTGCAGTATGTCAAATGGTTACTCAAAATTTTTAGTGTGTATATGGCCCAAGGTGAGGTGCCATTATATAAAGTCAAGTTAACAGAAGTGAATGCACTGATTACAATGACTTAAGTCTGTTAGGTATACCGGGTAAACTGTATGGGATAGTGTTGATTTGAAAGGATGGTGGCAAGCAGTGAGCATCAGACTTGAGAGGAATATAATGGTTTCAGGAGTGGTAGATTTGATTGATTTGTTTATGTGGAACCTATGGTTATTCAGCATTCTTTAACATAAAAAGGTATCTAAAAATTCAAGTTTTTATATAAAATCATGTATTCTAACTTCCCTTTAAATCAATCACTTTATTTTCATTTGCATTATTGTCTAAAATTTCTACAATACTTTTACTCCATTTGTTATGTACAGTAAGTAATTCATATTTAACTCTTAAGACACCTATATTTTTGACCCTCCATTAGTACATGTTCTGTGGTAATACTGAGAAAGCAGAAATATGATATAATAAATAACCATAAGTCATCACAGAATGACCAACAACCAGTTGACAAACCATAAGTCATCATAGAATGACCAAACACCAGTTGACAAATGTCTCAAAATGGCCATTCCCGTCAATGCCTTTCTTTATCTTTCGTGGTTTGTCATTGTTTTGGCTTCCAATTCCTCACAAGTGTTTATATTCAACAATGACAGCACACAAAACAGGTACCAAAATGGTGTGCACAGTAGTGAATCGCACTGTACTGTAATATCCATTTCCATGAAAATGTGGAATGAGAACAGTGGTAAAATTTTTTTTATATAAATAAATGGAAATAATGTACCAAATAACACTCAAAATGTTGTCCAAGTAATTAAAATAATACACAACACCTGCACAAAATGATAGATAGGAATCTGTTTGTTACATCTACATTTTTTAGGACTCTAGGATAGGCTAGGTAAGGTTTGGCATACATTCTTTCTGAATTCATATAAAGATAACATTAATTCATGCATTTGGTAAGAACCTATTAGAAAAAAGAAATTAAAAAAGTACATAAAATTGTTTACTATGTCATTCACTGGTAAAAATGATGAAATAAGATCACTCACCTTGCCTAACCTACCTGTTGCAAAAGTTCTACTGTACCACCCATATTTCCATTACACTATTACCCCAATTAGTGCTCTGGATATGTTTCTGGAAAATAGGGCACTAAGCGAAACAGCTCTCTACAGGGTCATCAAACAATTGCATATATGGAGATGCGTTCCTGATGACACTATTTTTTACCTATGAGATATACAGTACTGTATATGAGGATTACAGGTATCAATAAACACAGATTATGACAAAAACATATCTTTACTAATTAATGAATTACAAATAAACAATGTACAATATTGTATCACGAACAACAGTAGTTTTATGAA
Organism: Panulirus ornatus; assembly: GCF_036320965.1. NCBI lineage: Eukaryota > Metazoa > Arthropoda > Malacostraca > Decapoda > Palinuridae > Panulirus > Panulirus ornatus. The sequence continues at coordinate 14,761,900 of NC_092260.1, read as the reverse complement.
TAGTGATATATGGAGTAGCAAGAGTGAGTGAGAAGTGGTGAGTAGGAAGAAAGTGGAAGGCAGGAGGCATTGGATATCATATGGCTTTGCTCTAGCTAAAACTAATCCATCTATGCATCACTGAAATTGTGATTAAGGATGTGAAAACTGAGGTAGCAGTGATGATGGGAGTGGTAATGATGAAGGTAGCAGTGGTGAAGGTGAGGGAAAATGTAGTAGGTGCTGAGGAGGTGATGCACCTAACAGTATATTTAGTGATACTGGTTGTGAAGCACAGCCAGACGTTATTTAACAACCAATGTCTACCCACAAAGTTGAGTGTTAGTATAAATGAGCAATACTATATCCCTTCAACAAAGTAACATTTCAAAATATGGGGTGAGAAAGCAGAAAAGTAGGGGGGACTAGTGAGATGAAACGGAAGAACATGATAACATGAACTAGGTGTGTTCCCAAGCACTTTTCAACAGCTTACATTCAATCCTACACCACACCTGCAACTTAGCACAGCTTCCATTTTTCCAAACAAACCACTCCTTGAATAAGTCAACTTTGTTGCTATTAACTTTGTGTCCGTCATGGTTCTAGCTATTGACATAACCAATTTAAAAGGATCACACATGTTAACCTAATCCTAAACAGCTTCCAACTGCCTCAACACTTGTAATTTTAAAGCCGAGGAGAGGCTTTTTCTAGGCACCTTCATGATACAGCGCTGGTGGCTGATTCGGGTGAGAAACTGCAGAAGCTGGTGACTGTGTTTGGTATAGTGTGTGAAAGAAGAAAGCTGAGAGTAAATGTGAATAAGAGTAGGGTTGAGGGACAAGTCAACTGGGAGGTAATTTTGAATGGAGAATAACTGGAGGAAGTGAAGTGTTTTAGATATCTGGGAGTGGATTTGGCAGCAGATGAAACCATGGAAGCAGAAGTGAGACACAGGGTGGGGGAGGAGGCAAAAGTTCTGGGAGTGTTGAAGAATGTGTGGAAGACGAGAACATTATCTCGGAAAGCAAAAATGGGTATGTTTAAAGGAATAGTGGTTCCAACAATGTTATATGGTTGCGAGGCATGGGCTATAGAGTTGTGCGGAGGAGGGTGGATGTGCTGGAAATGAGATGTTTGAGGACAATATGTGGTGTGAGGTGGTTTAATTGAATAAGTAATGAAAGGGTAAGAGAGATGTGTGGTAATAAAAAGAGTGTGGTTGAGAGAGCAGAAGAAGGTGGTTTGAAATGGTTTGGTCACATGGTGAAAATGAGTGAGGAAAGATTGATCAAGAGGATATATGTGTCAGAGGTGGAGGGAACGAGGAGAAGTGGGAGACCAAATTGGAGGTGGAAAGATGGAGTGAAAAAGATTTTGAGTGATCAGGGCCTGAACATGCAGGAGGGTGAAAGGTGTGCAAGGAATAGAGTGAACTGGAATGATGTGGTATACCGGGGTTGACGTGCTGTCAATGGATTGAACCATGGCATGTGAAGCGTCTGAGGTAAACCATGGAAAGTTTTGTGGGTCCTGGATGTGGAAAGAGAGCTGTGGTTTCAGTGCATTATACATGACAGCTGGAGACTGAGTGTGAACGAATGTGGCCTTTGCTGTCTTTTCCTAGCGCTACCTCGTGCGCATGCAGGGAGAGGGGGTTGTCATTTCATGTGTGGCGGGGTGGCAATGGAATGAATAAAGGCAGCAAGTATGAATTATGTACATGTGTATATATGTATGTGTGTGTATGTATATATATATATGTATATGTTGAAATGTACAGTTATGTTTATGTGCAAATGTGGATGTGTATGTATATACATGTGTATGTGGTATGTTTTTATTTTATTTATTTTGCTTTATCGCTGTCTCCCGCGTTTGCGAGGTAGCGCAAGGAAACAGACGAAAGAAATGGCCCAACCCACCCCCATACACAAATGTATACACGCACACGTCCACACGTCAACCCCGGTATACCACATCGATCCAATTCACTCTATTCCTTGCCCTCCTTTCACCCTCCTGCATGTTCAGGCCCCGATCACACAAAATCTTTTTCACTCCATCTTTCCACCTCCAATTTGGTCTCCCACTTCTCTCGTTCCCTCCACCTCCAACACATATATCCTCTTGGTCAATCTTTCCTCACTCATTCTCTCCATGTGCCCAAACCATTTCAAAACACCCTCTTCTGCCCTCTCAACCATGCTCTTTTTATTTCCACACATCTCTCTTGCCCTTACGTTACTTACTCGATCAAACCACCTCACACCACACATTGTCCTCAAACATCTCATTTCCAGCACATCCACCCTCCTGCGCACAACTCTATCCATAGCCCACGCCTCGCAACCATACAACATTGTTGGAACCACTATTCCTTCAAACATACCCATTTTTGCTTTCCGAGATAATGTTCTCGACTTCCACACATTCTTCAAGGCTCCCAGGATTTTCGCCCCCTCCCCCACCTTATGATTCACTTCCGCTTCCATGGTTCCATCCGCTGCCAGATCCACTCCCAGATATCTAAAACACTTTACTTCCTCCATTTTTTCTCCATTCAAACTTACCTCCCAATTGACTTGACCCTCAACCCTACTGTACCTAATAACCTTGCTCTTATTCACATTTACTCTTAACTTTCTTCTTTCACACACTTTACCAAACTCAGTCACCAGCTTCTGCAGTTTCTCACATGAATCAGCCACCAGCACTGTATCATCAGTGAACAACAACTGACTCACTTCCCAAGCTCTCTCATCCCCAACAGACTTCATACTTGCCCCTCTTTCCAGAACTCTTGCATTCACCTCCCTAACAACCCCATCCATAAACAAATTAAACAACCATGGAGACATCACACACCCCTGCCGCAAACCTACATTCACTGAGAACCAATCACTTTCCTCTCTTCCTACACGTACACATGCCTTATATCCTCAATAAAAACTTTTCACTGCTTCTACCAACTTGCCTCCCACACCATATATTCTTAATACCTTCCACAGAGCATCTCTATCAACTCTATCATATGCCTTCTCCAGATCCATAAATGCTACATACAAATCCATTTGCTTTTCTAAGTATTTCTCACATACATTCTTCAAAGCAAACACCTGATCCACACATCCTCTACCACTTCTGAAACCACACTGCTCTTCCCCAATCTGATGCTCTGTACATGCCTTCACCCTCTCAATCAATACCCTCCCATATAATTTACCAGGAATACTCAACAAACTTATACCTCTGTAATTTGAGCACTCACTCTTATCCCCTTTGCCTTTGTACAATGGCACTATGCACGCATTCCGCCAATCCTCAGGCACCTCACCATGAGTCATACATACATTAAATAACCTTACCAACCAGTCAACAATACAGTCACCCCCTTTTTTAATAAATTCCACTGCAATACCATCCAAACCTGCTGCCTTGCCGGCTTTCATCTTCAGAAAAGCTTTTACTACCTCTTCTCTGTTTACCAAATCATTTTCCCTAACCCTCTCACTTTGCACACCACCTCGACCAAAACACCCTATATCTGCCACTCTATCATCAAACACATTCAACAAACCTTCAAAATATTCACTCCATCTCCTTCTCACATCACCGCTACTTGTTATCACCTCCCCATTTGCGCCCTTCACTGAAGTTCCCATTTGCTCCCTTGTCTTACGCACTTTATTTACATCCTTCCAGAACATCTTTTTATTCTCCCTAAAATTTAATGATACTCTCTCACCCCAACTCTCATTTGCCCTCTTTTTTGCCTCTTGCACCTTTCTCTTGACCTCCTGTCTCTTTCTTTTATATATCTCCCACTCAACTGCATTTTTTCCCAGCAAAAATCGTCCAAATGCCTCTCTCTTCTCTTTCACTAATAATCTTACTTCTTCATCCCACCACTCACTACCCTTTCTAATCAACCCACCTCCCACTCTTCTCATGCCACAAGCATCTTTTGCACAATCCATCACTGATTCCCTAAATACATCCCATTCCTCCCCCACTCCCCTTACTTCCATTGTTCTCACCTTTTTCCATTCTGTACTCAGTCTCTCCTGGTACTTCCTCACACAAGTCTCCTTCCCAAGCTCACTTACTCTCACCACCCTCTTCACCCCAACATTCGCTCTTCTTTCTGAAAACCCATACAAATCTTCACCTTAGCCTCCACAAGATAGTGATAAGACATCCCTCCAGTTGCACCTCTCAGCACATCAACATCCAAAAGTCTCTCTTTCGTGCGCCTGTCAATTAACACGTAATCCAATAATGCTCTCTGGCCATCTCTCCTACTTACATACGTATACTTATGTATATCTCGCTTTTAAAACCAGGTATTCCCAATCACCAGTCCTATTTCAGCACATAAATCTACAAGATCTTCACCATTTCCATTTGCAACACTGAACACCCCATGTATACCAATTATTCCCTCAACTGCCACATTACTCACCTTTGCATGTATGTATATATATATATATATTGGAAAGGATCACAATTTTGCACGTGATCAAGTATATTCCTATGAGTCCATGGGAAAAATGAAACACAATAAGTTCCCAAGTGCACTCGTGTAATAATCACATCATCAGGGGAGACACGAGAGAAATATAACAGTCAGTTGATATCAACTGACTGTTATATTTCTCTCTTGTGTCTCCCCTGATGATGTGATTATTACATGAAAGTGCACATGGGAACTTATTGTGTTTCATTTTCCCCGTGGACCCACAGGAATATATATACATACATATATACATATATATATATATTCTATTTATTTAAGGTTAATCGCCAACCCATCCACATGTATTCACATAAACGCCCACACACGCACATATTCATACTTGCTGCCTTCATCCATTCCCGTCACCACCCCGCCACACATGAAATAGCATCCCTGGCTATAGGGAAGAAAGAAAACTTCCCACGTATTTATTTATGCTTAATCGTCAACCCACCCACATACACATGTATGTACATAAACGCCCACACACGCACATGTACATACTAATACATTTCAACGTATACATACATATACATACACAGACATATACTTATATATATACATGTACATACTCATACTTGCTGCCTTCATCCATTCCCATAACCATCCCGCCACACATGAAATAGCATCCCTGGGGAAAGTTATCCTTGGGGATAGGGGAGAAAGAAAACTTCCCATGTATTCCTTGCATGTTGTTAAAGGGAACTAAAAGGAGAGGGAGTGGGGGGCTGGAAATCCTTCTCTCTTATTTTCGATTTTCCGAAAGAAGGAACAGAGAAGGGGGCCAAGAGAGGATATTCCCTCTAAGGCTCAGTCCTCTGTACTTAATACTACCTTAGTGCAGGAAATGGTGAATATGAAGATATTCCCTCTCAGGCTCAGTCCTCTGTTCTAGATGCTACCTTGCTAACGCAGGAAATGGTGAATATGTATGAAAAAAATAGAAAACAGTTTACCATTTCATTCATGGAGTCAAATGTGTTTTTTAACTATGGTACAACCAGCCACTCACCTCCCAGAACTAGAAATGTTCTAAACTATTAATAGTTTACCATCCATGTATCTGATGGAATATTTTTTGTAACATTGTATTCTATGCAATTCATTTTCAATGTATAAATGAGTTAAGAACCTACAGAATAATATCATTGTCGCATATTGTTTTTGTATGTGAATTAGACCAATACTTATATTCAGGAGTTGTGTGGTGAGGAATGAGAGAGGGGTAACATGCTTTCTACGTGGCATATTGCACATCTGCATTGGCAGAAAGTGAAACTGCAGCCAGTTATATCCATCTCAGTAGTGGGTTAGGAGAGAATGGATGATAGGGAGGATGTAATGCGAAAGATATCCATGGATTTATGAGATTAAAGAACAATGTTCTTTTCATTTTATAAGAGCTGAATTTTATTCATTATTAGCCACATGCTATTGGTATAGTAATGAATAATATTTAACTGCAGTAATATATTTGATTCTTATTCTCTAAAATGAAAAATTACTAGGAAACACATTAAGTTAAGATAAACAAAGAGGGAAAACTGATAAGGAATTGCTCTCCTGGCTGGCTAGTAGGATGATACATACACCCTTATGAAACTGCATCAGCATCAAATAATATTTCTCAAAAGTATGATGTTCTGTACTATGAACAAGGTATTTTTGTATGAATCATAATACAAAATCTAGTGTGCAATAATTAAGTGAAAATAACAACAATATTTCATGTATAGTTGTACAAAAAGCTGAAAAGTAATGTTAACTTTAAGGTAACCATATATCTGGTGATAATGAGCGTGGCTGTGTATCCAAGTATGGTCGATCATTACAAATACTTATTCTTGTAATTATGCAGTTGGGCATGAACCAACTTCCTCCTCTAATTTGTTTTCTGCATTCTATTAACAAATTCTTCAACACCTTAAGAAGAAAATCACTTTCCATTAATCTTGAAAATTCTAAAATTGTGGATGTGAAAGGGTTAAATAGAAGAGCATCCTCCATCTTCACATACGTTGCCATCCTAGGATACATTACCATCTTCAAAATAGCAGGCTTAGAAAAGCATTTCCATTCAGATTCACTTTTCTTTTTTATGTTAAGTTGTGAATGCTACCCTCATTAATGCCATAACAGCGAGTAACAGCTGAAGCATAATGATCCACACTCAGGCTCACTCGGTACCTTCAACATGCTCACTTGCAGCAGGAGTACTTGCTGGATGCTTAGGCATAAAGGTGACTAGTTCAAGAGGGCAAAAGTGTTGACATATAAGACTGGCAAATGATGCATCCTTACTCCTTTCCATGCTAGCAGAGAACTGATGCAGAGGGCAATGTGACATCAGCACCACATGGCCAACTGGGCCTGCTCTATATTGCAACAACTCATGTTATAATGACAAAATATGAGTAAGATGCCATTGCTATACTTTAATAAATTATCAAGCAAAACCCCATATGTATGCATCTGTTTGCAGCCATTTGATAAAAAAAATTCTACCATAAAAATCCTAGTGCATTAGGCCTGCAAGCCAATTAAAAACCAGATATTCTCCCAGTAACTGAAAGAACTAAGAGAAGTATTTATAAGAGACTATTTTATGCCAACGAGCAACTCTGAACAAATTAGATAACAAAGCGGACACCAGATATGCACGCCTTTTCTTCAGTTTACAATCCTTACTACTGTCATGAGTCTTGGAGCAATTTGACAAACACATGATCCACATGATGGGTACAAAATGTATGAAGATCCAAAAGTTCCAGTAATGGTTAACACTAGGGGAAAACATCAGTGAATCTTGCACAGTTTTGGACAATACAAGGGATTTGACACTGCACGTTTTAGTCTTGCTCACTGATGCCTGCACTATTGACCAAAATCATGTAGACAGGTGGACTAACTTATCTAAACCTTTACATTTTCTTTTGACTATTAAAACTTGTCTTAATATGCATGCTAGATATGTTGTGTCCCCTAGTTTGACAATTCTACCTACATACAGAAAAAGTAATACATGTCATTTGTTTAAAATAAAGGCATACAACTGCAGACTGGAAACAAGTGCAAGGAGAAAAAATGTACATATTCATTTTTTTCTTATGTATTTCTGGAAACTTATGAAACAAATCTAAACCATAAATTTCAAATGAACCATAAAAGAGAGCTGACTAACTGGTTTTCAATTGTTTGTTAATCTAAATCTCTCACTTCATAAAGATACATGACTTAAAAGCAATAATGCTTATGGAGACAAAACATCTAAATTTAACACTGTAAATCCACAAAATGCAATAAAAAGATTAGTATACCAAGTTCATTTCATTCTAAGATGATTACATGACAAACATTAAGTCATTCAATTCCCACTGGTTAAAAAACTTATCCTCATAACTAACCAAAATGAAGTTTTATGAGCTTTTTCCTGACAGACCACTATTGAACATAGCTGCTAAAATAGCAGTTAATTTAAAACATGATTAATAAATTAGAAGTTTTTAAATAAAATGTATATTAGGTATAACATACAAATGAGAGCAACTTTAGAGCTGTAAATTGCAAAAAGAAGTTGGTGTATGCCTAACGTATATGATTAATCTGACAATTTGTTTCAATATACAGTATTTCTTTGATTAGTACTTCCTAACATATATTTAAGGATGTAATGTAGGCTAAAACATATTCAGTTCTGTCTGACAATGTCAAGTTCATCTCCACAATTGCTTTTCACAATTCTATTACAGTTCTTCTCTACAATCAATGTCAGTGTAAATGTTCAGAACACCAGGATAAACAAGCCAGTTTGTTTCTGCTGCAACACGGACATAAATAAAGCTATAATGCCTAAATGGTACCAAGTCCATTGCCCAGGTTACTTGAGGGCATCAGTGAAAGCACTTTACGGTCATGATAGAACACTATACGAAAATATTTGAAAATCCTCAGGTTTTATAAAAAAGAAAAATAATAGCATTGGGTCCCAAGTCTGAGTGTATTCACTACATAAGTGGAATGTGGGAGTGGATATGCAAGATAGGGTACAGAGTGGTTGGATGAGGAAATCAAGTTGTTCATAAATGAGAAAAGGGAGTTTCATGGGAATTACCTGTAGTGACTGGAAGACAGAAATAGAAAGCAACAAGAGGGCAATAGGAAGATACTGAGGCAAAAAAAGAGGGCAATTGAGAGATGGGGTGAGAGAGTATCAGCAAACTTCAGGAAGGATAAAAAAATGTTTTGGCAAGAGGTGCAGAGTGTGATGAAAACAAGAAAACAAATGGGGGTATCAGTAACAAGCAAAGAGAAGGCGAAGAGTACAAGGAGTAAGTGTTCTGAAGGATTGATGAATGTGTTAGATCAGAGTGACAAATGATGCATTTGGAACATGGAGGTATGCAAAGCAGAGAGAATCATAGAAGGTGGTTTAGTGAAAAAATAGGTGGTGAAAGCCTTGCTCAAGATGTTTAGCAAAGCAGCAGGATTAGCTGATTGCAACTGGCTTCTTCAAGAATGGAGGTGGCAATGTTCTTGTTTGTGTAGTAAGGATTTTCATTGTTGGTAAGGCTCAAGGTGTGTCACCTAAGGATTGGTGGCATGCATATACAGTGCCATTGTGTAAAGGCAAGGGGGACAAGAGTAAATGTTCAAATTACTGAAATATAAGTTTGTAGAGTGTACCTGTTTAGGGGTATGGGAGTGTGGTGAATGAAATGGTTATGGCATACAGAGAATATCAGACTAGAGAGGAACAATGTGTCATGATGAGTGGTAAAGGATGTGTGGATCAAATGTTTGCCCTGAAGTGTCAGTGAGAGAGAGATCTGTATGTATCATTTATGGATCTGGAGAAAGAGATACATTGTGGAAGTTGTTTCTAATATATGGTATTGAAGGAAAGCTACAAGAAGCACTTTGGAGTTTCTATCAAGAGAGTAAGGAATGTGTGCAAGTGGTAGGAGAGGAGGGTTGAGTGACTTCAAGTAAAGGTGGGTATACAGAAAGGGTGTGGTGTCACCATGGCTGTTTCATCTATTTACAGATGGGGTGGTGAGGAAGGGAAATTTGAGGGTCTTTCAAAGAAGGGCATGTTTGTAGTCTGTTGGAGTTAAGGCACCTGGAACGAGGGTGAGGAAAGAGTAGAGGCACCTGGAATATGGTGAGGAAGGGAAACTTGAGGGTCATTGAAAGAAGGGCATGTTTACAGTCTGTTGGAGTTATGACACCTGGAAAGTAAGTTGTTTCTAGATGATCTGGCTCTGGTTGTAGATTCAAGCAATAAACTGTTTGAGAGAGTGCATGAATAGAGAAAGCAAGAGTACATATAATAAAAGGTTATAAGAATCAGAGAAGGGGAGAGACATTTCAGTTTGAGTTTGAATGAAGAGAACTTGGAGAAAGTGAAGTGTTTGAATACTTGGAAGTGGACATGGCAGCAGATGGAAACTGTAACAAGCCATCGGGTGGGTGAGGGATTAAGGTCCTGGGTGAACTTACATGCGGAAAGAAAGATTACTATCTATGAGGGAAAAGTTGGGTGTGTTTCATGGTTTAGTAGCCCTGACAGTGTTGTCAAGATACAAGGCATGGAACACAGATAAAAAGGTATGTTAAAGGGTGGATGTAATGGTAAGGAATAACACAGCAAGGGTGTGGCAGTAAGAGAAACAGAGAGCTGAAATGGTTTGGACATATGGTGAGGATGAGTATAAGGATAAAAATGTTAGAAATGTACAGGGACAAGGAGAAGGAGAGACCAAACAGAAGATGGAAGGATGGAGTGAAAGATGCTTTGAGAGATGTGAGGCAGAACATGCAGGAGGTTGTGAGGCATACACAAGATAAAGTAAACTGAAACAATGGGGTATACAAGGAGTGGTATGCTGTCAAAGGATTGAACCATGGCATAAAAAGCTGTTATGGGACTGGAGTCTCAGGTTTTGCCATATGGTGCATGACATCTACATGGGAAACAGCAAACAAGTTTGAAAAAACAATAACACTCAGTATTAGTATATATCAAGGGTATATGCACTTCTCTGTGAAAAATAATATCTTTTAATTCTGTGCAAGAAGAGTTTATTGAAGTCCCATGAACTCATCCTGCTGTTCTCTAAAAAATTTTTGTAGTTCACAACCAGATGAAGAGGGCCTCAAAACCTAAACTTAAAACCAAATTAAATCCCCCAACATTTTTTCACACAAAATGTTTGAGATAGTGGTTGTTAATCTAGTTGGAATCTAACAACAAATCTTGCATCAAATTATAATAATTTCCTTTTTATATGTTTTATGTGGATTTACAAGCTGGGGATAATAACAAAGATAGCCAATCCTTTAACAATTAATATTAAAATTCTCAGTATGACTTCAAGAGTACTAGTCACTCATGTGGTTACAACTTTCCTACATTTTATGAGAGTTTCATACAAAACTGTGGCTATGTCATATCATGCACACTATGGCTATGAAATGTATAAGCAGACACTAAATGCAAAACTAATTATTTGGTCAAGAAGCAGGGGTAAGCAATGCTGTTTCCTGAAGGGTAGGGTAGCACCAGGAATGAATGAAGGCAGGCAAGTATGAATATGTACATGTTTATATATGTATATGTCTGTGCATGTGTAATTATTTCTATGTATATGTGTATATGTTATGTATATGTGCGTGTAGGTATATATATGTGCATATGAGTGGATGGGCCATTCATCTGTTACATATTCACCATTTCCCGCATCAGCAAGGTAGCATCCAGAACAGACAAGTGAGCCTCAGAGGGAAAAATCCTTACTTGGTCTGCATTTCTGTTCCTTCTTTTGGAAAAGTAAAACTGGAGGGGAGGATTTTCAGTCATCCTGCTCCCTCTCCTTTTAGTCGCCCTCTGCGACACACAGGGAATACAATGGAAGTATTCTTTCTCCACTATCCCCAGGAATAATATATATATATATATATATATATATTCCCTCAAAGGCCCAGTCCTCTGTTCTTAACGCTACCTTGCTAATGCGGGAAATGGCGAATAGTATGAAAGAAAGAAAAGATATATATATATATATATATATATATATATATATATATATATATATATATATATATATATATATATATATGTGTGATGTCTCCATGGTTGTTTAATTTGTTTATGGATGGGGTTGTTAGGGAGGTGAATGCAAGAGTTTTGGAAAGAGGGGCAAGTATGAAGTCTGTTGGGGATGAGAGAGCTTGGGAAGTTGTTGTTCGCTGATGATACAGCGCTGGTGGCTGATTCATGTGAGAAACTGCAGAAGCTGGTGACTGAGTTTGGTAAAGTGTGTGAAAAAAGAAAGTTAAGAGTAAATGTGAATAAGAGCAAGGTACAGTAGGGTTGAGGGTGAAGTCAATTGGGAGGTAAGTTTGAATGGAGAAAAACTGGAGGAAGTAAAGTGTTTTAGATATCTGGGAGTGGATCTGGCAGCGGATGGAACCATGGAAGCGGAAGTGGATCATAGGGTGGGGGAGGGGGCGAAAATTCTGGGAGCCTTGAAGAATGTGTGGAAGTCGAGAACATTATCTCGGAAAGTAAAAATGGGTATGTTTGAAGGAATAGTGGTTCCAACAATGTTGTATGGTTGCTAGGCGTGGGCTATGGATAGAGTTGTGCGCAGGAGGATGGATGTGCTGGAAATGAGATGTTTGAGGACAATGTGTGGTGTGAGGTGGTTTGATCGAGTAAGTAACGTAAGGGTAAGAGAGATGTGTGGAAATAAAAAGAGCGTGGTTGAGAGAGCAGAAGAGGGTGTTTTGAAATGGTTTGGGCACATGGAGAGAATGAGTGAGGAAAGATTGACCAAGAGGATATATGTGTCGGAGGTGGAGGGAACGAGGAGAAGTGGGAGACCAAATTGGAGGTGGAAAGATGGAGCGAAAAAGATTTTGTGTGATCGGGGCCTGAACATGCAGGAGGGTGAAAGGAGGGCAAGGAATAGAGTAAATTGGATCGATGTGGTATACCAGGGTTGACGTGCTGTCAGTGGATTGAATCAGGGCATTTGAAGCGGCTGGGGTAAACCATGGAAAGCTGTGTAGGTATGTATATTTGTGTGTGTGGACGTATGTATATACATGTGTATGGGGGTGGGTTGGGCCATTTCTTTCGTCTGTTTCCTTGCGCTACCTCGCAAACGCGGGAGACAGCAACAAACCAAATATATATATATATATATATATATATATATATATATATATATATATATATATATATATATATATATATATATATATATTGTGGAAGCAAAAGTGAAGATTTGAAGAGGTTTTCAGAAAAGAAGAGAGAATGTTGGGGTGAAGAGAGTGATGAAAGTAAGTGAGCTTGGGAAGGAGACTTGTGTGAGGAAGTACCAAGAGAGACTGAGTGCAGAATGGAAAAATGTGAGAGCAAAGGACGTAAGGGGAGTGGGGGAGGAATGGTATGTATTTAGGGATGCAGTGATGGCTTGCGCAAAAGATGCTTGTGGCATGAGCAGTGTGGGAGGTGGGCAGATTAGAAAGGGTAGTGAGTGGCGGGAAGAAGAAGTAAGATTATCAGTGAAAGAGAAGAGAGAGGCATTTGGACGATTTTTGCAGGGAAATAGTGCAAACGACTGGGATATGTATGAAAAAGAAAAAAAAAGAGGTATGTCAAGAGAAAGGTGCAGGAGGTGAAAAAGAGGGCAAATGAAAGTTGGGGTGAGAGAGTATCACTAAATTTTAGGGAGAAAAAGATGTTTTGGAAGGAGGTAAATAAAGTGAGTAAGACAAAAGAACAAATGGGAACATCGGTGAAGGGGGATAATGGGGAGGTAATAACAAGTAGTGGTGATGTGAGGAGATGGAGTGAGTATTTTGAAGGTTTGTTGAATGTGTTAGATGATAGAGTGGCAGATATAGGGTGTTTTGGTCGAGGTGGTGTGCAAAGTGTGAGGGTTAGGGAGAATGATTTGGTAAACAGAGAAGAGGTAGTGAAAGCTTTGCGAAAGATGAAAGCCAGCAAGGTGGCGAGTTTGGATGGTATTGCAGTGGAATTTATTAAAAAAGGTGGTGACTGTTTTGTTGACTGGTTGGTAAGGATATCTAATGTACGTATGGCTCACAGTGAAGTGCCTGAGGATTGGCAGAATGCATGCATAGTGCCATTGTACAAAGGCAAAGTGGATAAAGCTGAGTATTCAAATTACAGAGGTATAAATTTGTTGAGTATTCCTGGGAAATTATATGTGAGGGTAATAATTGAGAGGGTGAAGGCATGTAAAGAGCATCAGATTGGGGAAGAGCAGTGTGGTTTCAGAAGTGGTAGAGGATGTGTGGATCAGGTGTTTGCTCTGAAGAATGTATGTGAGAAATACTTAGATAAACAAATGGGTTTGTATGTAGCATTTATAGATCTGGAGAAGGCATATGATAGAGTTGATAGAGATGCTCTGTGGAAGGTATTAAGAATATATGGTGTGAGAGGCAAGTTGCTAGAAGTAGTGAAAAGTTTTTATCAAGGATGTAAGGCATGTGTACGAGAAGGAAGAGAGGAAACTGATTGGTTCTCAGTGAATGTCGGTTTGCGGTAGGGATACGTGATGTCTCCATGGTTGTTTAATTTGTTTAAGGATGGGGTTGTTAGGTAGGTGAATGCAAGAGTTTTGGAAAGAGGGGCAAGTATGAAGTCTGTTGTGGATGAGAGGGCTTAGGAAGTGAGTCAGTTGTTGTCCACTGATAATACAGCACTGGTGGCTGATTTGGGTGAGAAACTGCAAAAGCTGGCGACTGAGTTTGGTAAAGTGTGTGAAAGAAGAAAGCTGAGAGTAAATGTGAATAAGAGCAAGGTTATTAGGTACAATAGGGTTGAGGGACAAGTAAATTATTTAGGGAGGTAAGTTTGAATGGAGAAAAACTGGAGGAAGTGAAGTGTTTTAGATATCTGGAAGTGGATTTGGCAGCGGATGGAACCATGGAAGCGGAAGTGAGTCACAGGGTGGGGGAGGGGCTGAAAAATCTAAGAGCATTGAAAAATGTGTGGAAGGCAAGAACATTATCTCGGAAAGCAAAAATGGGTATGCTTGAAGGAATAGTGGTTCCAACAATGTTATATGGTTGCGAGGCATGGGCTATTGATAGGGTTGTGCGGAGGAGGGTGGATGTGTTGGTAATGAGATGTTTGAGGGCAATATGTGATGTGAGGTGGTTTGATCGAGTAAGTAATGAAAGGGTAAGACAGATGTGTGGTAATAAAAAGTGTGTGGTTGAGAGAGCAGAAGAGGGTGTTTTAAAATGGTTTGGTCAAATGGAGAGAATGAGTGAGGAAAGATTGACAAAGAGGATATATGTGTCAGAGGGGGAGAGAACAAGAAGTGGGAGACCAATTTGGAGGTGAAGGGATGGAGTGAAAAAGATTTTGAGCGATCGGGGCCTGAACCTGCAGGAGGGTGAAAGGCTTGCAAGGAATAGAGTGGAACAATGTGGTATACTGGGGTCGACGTGCTTTCAGTGGATTGAACCAGGGCATGTGAAGCATTTGGGGTAAACCATGGAAAGTTTTGTGGGGCCTGGATATGGAAAGAGAGCTGTGGTTTCGGTGCATTATACATGACAGCTAGAGACTGTCTCTGTAATTTGGGCACTCACTCTTATATATATATATATATATATATATATATATATATATATATATATATATATATGGAGAAAAGCTGCAGAAGCTGGTGACTGAGTTTGGTAAAGTGTGTGAAAGAAGAAAGCTGAGAGTGAATGTGAATAAGAGCAAGATTATTAGGTACAGTAGGGTTGAGGGACAAGTCAATTGGGAGGTAAGTTTGAATGGAGAAAAACTGGAGGAAGTGAAGTGTTTTAGATATCTGGGAGTGGATTTGGCAGCGGATGGAACCATGGAAATGGAAGTGAATCATATGGTGGGGGAGGGGCGAAAGTTCTGGGAGCGTTGAAGAATGTGTGGAAGTCGAGAACATTATCTCGGAAAGCAAAAATGGGTATGTTTGAAGGAATAGTGGTTCCAACAATGTTATATGGTTGCGAGGCATGGGCTATAGATAGAGTTGTGCACAAGAGGGCAAGTGCTGGAAATTAGATGTTTGAGGACAACATGTGGTGTGAGGTGGTTTGATCGAGTAAGTAATAATAGGGTAAGAGAGATGTTTGGTAATAAAAAGAGTGTGGTTGAGAGAGCAGAAGAGGGTGTTTTGAA
This sequence comes from Panulirus ornatus, assembly GCF_036320965.1. Taxonomy (NCBI): domain Eukaryota; kingdom Metazoa; phylum Arthropoda; class Malacostraca; order Decapoda; family Palinuridae; genus Panulirus; species Panulirus ornatus. The sequence continues at coordinate 14,746,184 of NC_092260.1, read as the reverse complement.
ATTGTTTGGTCACATGGCAAGAATGAGTGAGGAAAGATTGACCAAGAGAATATATGTGTCAGAGGTGGAGGGAACGAGGAGAAGTGGGAGACCAAATTGGAGGTGGAAAGATGGAGTGAAAAAGATTTTGAGTGATCGGGGCCTGAACATGCAGGAGGGTGAAAGGCGTGCAAGGAATAAAGTGAATTGGAATGATGTGGTATACCGGGGCCGACGTTCTGTCAATGGACTGAGCCAGGGCATGTGAAGCGCCTGGGGTAAACCATGGAAAGTGTTGTGGGGCCTGGATGTGGAAAGGGAGCTGTGGTTTCAGTGCATTATTACATGACAGCTAGAAACTGAGTATGAACGAATGTGGCCTTCGTTGTCTTTTCCTAGCGCTACCTCGCGTACATGAGGGGGGAGGGGGTTGTTATTTCATGTGTGGCGGGGTGGCGATGGGAATGAATTAAGGCAGACAGTATGAATTATGTGCATGTGTATTTATGCATATGTCTGTGTGTTTATATATATGTATACGTTGAGATGTATAGGTATGTATATTTGCGTGTGTGGATGTGTATGTATATACATGTGTATGTGGGTGGGTTGGGCCATTCTTTCATCTGTTTCCTTGCGCTACCTCGCTAACGCAGGAGACAGCGACAAAGCAAAATAAAATAAATATAAATAAATAAATAATATACATATACATACTTGATAACAATTTCTGCATTAGCGAGGTAGTGCGAGGAAACAGACAAAGAAAGGCACATCTGCTATCCTATACATATACAGATGCTCCCTGACATTTGAGTTCCATTCAGACTGACTGTTCAATCTCGAAATGGACATGTGTCAACATGACATGTAGAATTCGTATACCTGTGCAGCATTCTTTAATCCAACTCAGTTCTTATGATGAATATCTCACTTTTTACTTATCAGCTTTATCACATGATTCTGTAGCTTCTTCTTACCTTTAACTTAGATTCTTTCATTCACGGATTGATTCATCCAAACTTTCAATGAATGTTTTGGAGCTGTTTTGGCAGCTCCTTCCTCAGCACTTGTTCTTCATCTGACTCAAACGTTGATCAAGCTATATCTTCTTTTAAATCTATTGAACCAACCATGAATTGCTGTGAAGTTCTCAAAGAAATCCTCCCCTGCTCACTCCTTCAAAGTCTCAAAAAGACTTTTAGCCTTTGCCTGAATTGTTAGTAAGCTTAGTGGTACGCATTTTTTAATTTGATCTTCCATCCACGGCAACAATAGCTTTTTTATTTCGTGGAGGGGCCCTTGTCGTTGCTTTGTTATTATTGTAAACTTCATACTTGAGGGACCTTTCACTGCTTCACATATTTTTTCTTTCTTTAAAATTGTGGAGACCATCGAATGGGACAACTTTAGATCACATGCAATCACACTTTCTTCCTTCATATTGGGTGATTATCTTCATTTTCAATTCTAAATTGAGTGTCATCCTGAGCTTCTTGTCAGATCTATCAACATGTGATGGGTTTTTCCTCTTGCTCATCATCTTTATGGTTTAATGCAAAAACAGATTAATCCAGCAGGAAAATTCGATAGATTACTTGAATAACATGCGCTTACTGAATGGTAACTGATAGTGAGAACTAGGAGAGATACTGTGATACGCAATGCCAAGATCGTCTGACATTCACTATCATACACACATAGTTGTTAGCACTGTTAGACGTATGACCAAGTGTGATTCTTATATTTACATATTTCTAATTTCTTTTTCTGGTCGTATGTACAGATGGTCATAACTCAGGGAGCATCTCTGTATATACATATATGAACATACACTTACTATATATATATATATATATATATATATATATATATATATATATATATATATATATATAAACGAATATAGTGCATATGAATGTGCACTTTCATAGAACATACAAAGCTCCAAAAACCAGGCTTGAACCTGGGACCCCCTACGTGGCAGGTGGGAGCACTACTGCTAGGCTATGATCACCTCTAATACGGAAATGACTTCGAATACTAAGTCATCAAAATACCCTTTGTCTCACGTTGGTGAGCAAGAAAGTCTACATTGGTCGAGTCTCATCAGGCTCAGACAACCAGCAGATAGCATTTTGCAGAACCTAACTGTAAAACACGAAGGTATATGAATACGAATATAGTGCACATGAATGCACAATTTCATAGAACATACAAACCTCCAACAGCCATGCTCAAACCCGGGACCCATGCATGGCAGGTGGGAGCACTACTGCTAAGCTATGACCGCCCCTTATAAGGAAATGACTATTCGAATACATAGTAATCGAATACCCTTCATCTCACGTTGGTAAGCAACGGGGTTTACAGTGGTCAAATCCCACCAGGCTCACACAACCAACAGATAGCATTTTACAGAACCTAAAAGTACAACATGAAGGTATATGAATATGAATATAGTACATATAAATGTACACTTTTACAGAACATACAAACCTCCAAAAGCCAGCTCAAATCCAGGACCCCTGCATGGCAGGCAAGAGCGCCACTGCTAGCTATGGTGAGCAACAGGGATCAACATTGGTCAAATCCCATCAGGCTCACACAACCAGCAGATGGCATTTTACAGAACCTAACTGTATAACATGGAGGTATAGGAGTACAAATATAGTGCATAAGAATGGGTACTTTCATAGAACATACAAACCTCCAACAGCCAGGCTCAAACCTGGGACCACAACTTGAGGCGATCATAGTCTAGTGGTAGTGCTCCCACCTGCCACGCAGGGGTCCCAGATTCAAACTCTACCTCACTGACGTAGGGGGTAGCAATCCTGTTTTCTGTGGGGTAAGGTGGCACCAGGAATGGATGAAGGCAAGTATGAATATGTACATGTGTATATATGTATATGTATGTACATGTGTACTTGTTGATACGTATATGTATGTGCCGGCAATAAAGTGTAAAAACAGTAAATTATAATACATTTTTTAATTTCTTTATTATACTTTATTGCTGTCTCCTGCATTAGCGAGGTAGTGCCAGGAAACAGACGAAGAATGGCCCATCCACTCATATAAACATATCTATATACATAAACGCCCATACATGCATATATACATTTTCTTTTATTTTTCTTTTCTTTTTTTTTTTTTTTTTTTGCTTTGTCGCTGTCTCCCACGTTTGCGAGGTAGCGCAAGGAAACAGACGAAAGAAATGGCCCAACCCACCCCCATACACATGTATATACATACGTCCACACACGCAAATATACATACCTACACAGCTTTCCATGGTTTACCCCAGACGCTTCACATGCCCTGATTCAATCCACTGACAGCACGTCAACCCCGGTATACCACATCGCTCCAATTCACTCTATTCCTTGCCCTCCTTTCACCCTCCTGCATGTTCAGGCCCCGATCACACAAAATCTTTTTCACTCCATCCTTCCACCTCCAATTTGGTCTCCCTCTTCTCCTCGTTCCCTCCACCACCGACACATATATCCTCTTTGTCAATCTTTCCTCACTCATTCTCTCCATGTGCCCAAACCATTTCAAAACACCCTCTTCTGCTCTCTCAACCACGCTCTTTTTATTTCCACACATCTCTCTTACCCTTACGTTACTTACTCGATCAAACCACCTCACACCACACATTGTCCTCAAACATCTCATTTCCAGCACATCCATCCTCCTGCGCACCACTCTATCCATAGCCCACGCCTCGCAACCATACAACATTGTTGGAACCACTATTCCTTCAAACATACCCATTTTTGCTTTCCGAGATAATGTTCTCGACTTCCACACATTCTTCAAGGCTCCCAGAATTTTCGCACCCTCCCCCATCCTATGATCCACTTCTGCTTCCATGGTTCCATCCGCTGCCAGATCCACTCCCAGATATCTAAAACACTTTACTTCCTCCAGTTTTTCTCCATTCAAACTCACCTCCCAATTGACTTGACCCTCAACCCTACTGTACCTAATAACCTTGCTCTTATTCACATTTACTCTTAACTTTCTTCTTTCACACACTTTACCAAACTCAGTCACCAGCTTCTGCAGTTTCTCACATGAATCAGCCACCAGCACTGTATCATCAGCAAACAACAACTGACTCACTTCCCAAGCTCTCTCATCCCCAACAGACTTCATACTTGCCCCTCTTTCCAAAACTCTTGCATTCACCTCCCTAACAACCCCATCCATAAACAAATTAAACAACCATGGAGACATCACACACCCCTGCCGCAAACCTACATTCACTGAGAACCAATCACTTTCCTCTCTTCCTTAATCCCTGTTTCCCGCATCAGTGAGGTAGCGCCAGGAAACAAACAAAGAATGGCGCATCCACTAATACACACATATATATACACAAACTCCCATACATGCACATATACATATCAACATATACATACATACACATAGACATATACATATATATTCTTTTCTTTCTTTCAAACTATTCGCCATTTCCCGCATTAGCGAGGTATCGTTAAGAACAGAGGACTGGGCCTTGAGGGAATACCCTCACCTGGCCCAATTCTCTGTTCCTTCTTTTGGAAAATTAAAAAAAAAAAAAACGAGAGGGGAGGATTTCCAGCCCCCCGCTCCCTCCCCTTTTAGTCGCCTTCTACGACACGCAGGGAATATGTGGGAAGTATTCTTTCTCCCCTATCCCATATATATATACATGTACATATTCATACTTGCTTGCCTTCATCCATTCCCGGCTCTAACCCACACTAGAGGAAACAGCATCACTACCCCCTGCTTCAGCAAGGTAGCACCAGGAAAACAGAAAATAAAGGCCACATTCGTTCACACTCAGTCTCTAACTGTCATGTGTAATGCACTGAAACCACAGCTCCCTATTGACATCCAGGCCCCATAGACCTTTCCATGGTTTACCTTTTTTCTTCATACATATATGCCATTTCCTGCCTTAGCGAGGTAGCACTCCAGAACATATGACTGAGCCTTAGAGGGAAAACTTCCCACATGGCCCCATTCTCTGTTCCTCCTTTTGGAAAAGTAAAAAAGGAGGGGAGGATTTCCAGCCCCAGCTCCTGCCCCTTTTAGTCGCCTTCTACAACACGCAGGGAATACTTGGGAAGTATTCTTTCTCCCCTATCTCCAGGGTTAGGGGAGAAATGTATGCTTACTACAAAATAGAAAAGAAACTATGGAATATGGAAAAATTACTAGTAATTCAATACTGTTTGCAAAAGGAATACCATGTCCAAACCCTTCACCTCTATTTGTCTAACTATATGGGAAGAAAGCTTGTCACACTTGTTCAGATACAACCACATGGCCTGAAGAATATTTCTATTATGAAAAAAAAGAATAACTTAAAAACATAGATGGATGGTCCCTTTTACACTTTTAAGATTCTAAACCATAATCCGCTAATAAGCTTTTTAAATGTTAGACACTAACTCTGACACTAGACTGTGGATAAAATTGTTAATTTTTTATGCAATATGTTAACACTTGATAAGAATATGGAAACCTGTGTGCAACAGAACTTTACATACATCCATACACCTAACACTCTTTAACTATACCTCATTTGTTCTTTACAAATAGCACTTTATGCTTACGCCTGATTTTTTTTCATGTTCCGCAGCAGCAGTGAATTCCACATATAATTGCCATACATAAAGATCCACGAGTTGAGAAAGTTTTCCACCAGGTAAACCTGAAAAAAAGAACAAGGAATCATGCATATATGGGGCAAACTGCAGATCTTTAATGCTATTACTCAACTCATCAGGTCAATGGAATATTACCTCTGTACTAACCTGAATGCCATGAGCCCAATACCCACTTGAGCGACGAGCATAACCAAGAGTGTTTATGGCACTTGAAACAAACGTTGGTGCTGTTGGGATGAATACACCTGTGAAAAATAGAATATTTAGAATAAATGGAGAAGCTTTACTGCAGAGAATCGTCAATAAAACACCTGATATAATGCACAGGAACAGGAATTACATTAATAATCCAAATCAGTAAGTGCTAAAAGCAGTCTCACATTAAATCAATATTTATGATGATTTTTCTTTATACTTGATCACCATTTGCTACATTAGTGAGGTAATGATTCAGTCTTATAGAAAATGAAATGCAAGAAGGGAGGGTTCCAGGCCGTACTGCTTTATTTCATACTTGATCACTGTTCCCTTTGTTGACTAGACAGTGATTCCCTCCCTGTCCCCTTTATTCACCCTCTACAACATGCAGGGAAATTGGAAGAATGAGTGCACAACTGTCCAAAGGCTTTCAAGAAAGGGATCCTTGGGCAATGATGAATAAACAGACTAATAAACTTTTTCTATACTAGTTTGCTGTTTCCTGGGTTAGCTAGGTAAGGCCATGAACAGATGAAGAAATGGCCTCAATCACTCACATCCACATTCTATCATATGTAATACTCTGAAACTATAGCGCCTCTCCATAACCAGGCCTTTCAGACCTTTCCATGAATTCCACTGACTGCTCTCATTCAGTCCACTGATAGCACATTGCCCTCTGGATACCACATTGCTCCAATTCATTTTATCCCATGCACCCCTTACATGTGTTCATGCCCTGAGCACTTAAAACATTTTACACTTCATCTTTCCATTTCCAATCTGGTCTCCCATTCCTCACTTTCCTTGTTCCCTCCACTTCTGACCTATACATTATCTTGTCAATTGTTCCTCACTCATCCTCTCCATTTGTCCAAACCATTTTAGCATAACCTTTTCAACTTTCTCAATCATACTTTTCTTATTACCACACCTTTCTCTTTCCCTATCTTTTATTATTCTATTAACCCTCCTCACACCACACATTGTCCTTATACATTTCCTTTCTCATTTCATTTCTAACACATTCACCCTCTTCCATACATTCTTATCTAAAGACCTCAACTTGCATCTACAAAACACCATCAGAGCTAATATACCTTCAAACAAACTTGTCTTCAGCCTCTCAGATAGCGATATCTCTTTCTACACATTCCTCTGTGCTTCTAGGACCTTCACCCCCTTACCCACCCCTATGACTCACTTTAGCATGTACAGTTCTACTCGCTGCCATGTCCAATACCAGTTTAGATATCGAAATCACTTCACCTCCTCCAAGTTTTGTCCATTCAAACTCACACATCAACTTACCTGTCTCTCTCCAATACCAAACCTAATTATCATGCCTTTATCTAAATCTATTCTAAACTTTCTCCTTTCCCAAACACACTCCCAAACTTAGGAATACATGTCGACACCAAACAATAACTAGCTCTTGATAAAAATTCTTCACTGCTTCTTGCAACTTTCCTCCCATACCATACATTTGTAACATGTGCCAGAGAACATTTCCATCAACCCTATTACACCTTTCTCCAGATGCATAAAAGACACACACAATGCCTTCTGTTTTTCCAAGTATTTCTCACACACATTCTTCATGACAAATAACCCTTTAAATAATCATTCCATCTCCTTTTCAATGCCTGCCTCCACTTCCCAATCTGTTCCCTTCACAGACACTCCCATTTGTGCTCTTGTTCTCCTCTCACTGTTCATCTTCCTTCTACAGCATTTTCTTACACTTCCTGATGTATGCCAAAACAATCCTACCCTGGCTCCCATTTGCCCTCTTTTTCAACCCTCTCTCTTTCCTTTTGACCTCCTCCCAATCAACTGTGCTACTTCTGCCTAGGTAAAGTGCATATAACACTCAATTCTCTTTTACTAACAACTTGTAAATATATGTGTGCAAGAGGGTGGATGTGCTGGAAATGAGATGTTTGAGGACAATGTGTGGGGTGAGGTGGTTTGATCGAGTAAGTAATGTAAGGGTAAGAGAGATGTGTGGAAATAAAAAGAGTGTTGTTGAGAGAGCAGAAGAGGGTGTTTTGAAATGGTTTCGTCACATGGAGAGAATGAGTGAGGAAAGATTGACCAAGAGGATATATGTGTCAGAGGTGGAGGGAACGAGGAGAAGTGGGAGACCAAATTGGAGGTGGAAAGATGGAGTGAAAAAGATTTTGAGTGATCGGGGCCTGACATGCAGGAGGGTGAGAGGCGTGCAAGGAATAGAATGAATTGGAGCGATGTGGTGTACCGGGGTTGACGTGCTGTCAGTGGATTGAATCAAGGCATGTGAAGCGTCTGGGGTAAACCATGGAAAGCTGTGTAGGTATGTATATTTGCGTGTGTGGACGTATGTATATACATGTGTAAGGGGGGGGGGGGCCATTTCTTTCATCTGTTTCCTTGCGCTACCTTGCAAACGCGGGAGACAGTGACAAAGTATAAAAAAAAAAAAAAAAATATTTATTTTTGGAAGTAACAAATAAGCACTTCGTCAAACATAAAAAAATGAAATAAACACTTTCTTGTTTAACTGTAAATTGATATCTTTAGAGGACCTGTCTTGAAAGCAAAAGTTGTATCAAAAAGATTAGCATAATAACATGTGAAACACTGAACAAAACAGCAAAAAAATAAACATATGAGCTAGACAGAAAATAGTCTCAGTGTGTATTTAAAAAGAATAAGCATTTATTTCAAGTCATGAAAAAACAAAGCCTGCCAAACTACAAATAATAACCTTTTCACTACTATGATCCTCAAAATGATGCATTATATAGCAGTTGCTCAGAACATCACATGGCACTCAAGTGGTTCCTTCCATCATTTTCAATCCCAGATTATTTTTGCTTCTACCAATTACTCAAATGTCACTAAAAGCCAACCAGCAAAACATGAAAAATGTCTTATCACAGCTCCTCACAAGTTACTATGGAAGGTTTCTGTACGTCATGAAGGTGTGACGCCAAACAAATGCACCCACTAATGTATGATATACATGATACATGGCAACTGACGAAGAAAAAAGCTTGTATACATCATAATTTTCAATTCAAGCAGATGAGGAAGAAAGTGTTTGCAAAGGGCAGAGCAAGAACATGAAAGTTTCTGGGAAGGAATGAAAGCCCACCGTCTGTCTGCTGTCTAGCCCTCATTTGTTTATTTATCTTACATCTAATTGTTCACCATCTTTTATCTACTATTCTATTATCTTTAGCAACTTAACAAGCTCATAATATTCTTTCATCTATATAAGGTAACTGTAAAATCTGTGCTTCTTCACTGCATGTGGGAGTCCAACTATCTGGCTGCTGCCTTGCTTGTATTTGCTTCTCTATTCAAGATCTCATTTTTTGCCATATTTATGAACTACTCTATTAATATTAGTAATCTAAAAGGGGGATGAGGTGACAGCCAAGCCATTATGGCTTAACTCTTGGCTTCCTGTTAGCTCAGCTCATGACTGGTATACACTCCATAACCAAACACCCAGCACATTATCAATGACTGCCATTTTGATTTTTCCATTTTTACCAAGTCTGTGTTGCCTATTATTAGTTAATGGGTCTTGACATATTCTAGTGAGATTATGATAGAATCATATATTCTAGAGATGATACAATGCCAAAGATGGAGAAAAATATGAAGAAGGAGGAAGAAAAATGTATGGAAAGGATTGTAGCTGTTACTGTCAGCTCTTAAATTTCTCAAAGTTAGAGCTTAGCCATAACAATGCAAAAATAGCTTGAGGAAAATGAGCCAATATCATAAAACTTATCTATTCAAGACAAAATGCCTAGAATTATCATAATTTCAAGCATTCCAGAACATTTTTAGGACCAGGGGGCTTTGAATACATTAAAATGCCACTTACTAGGTTTGTGGATGAGCTCTGAGAATTTAGTCATATTGGTGGAGACATATGCAGGTGTTATGGTCTGAACTGTGATACCTGATCCACGATACTCCCATTCCAAGGCCTGTGAGAAGTAATCCACAAATGCCTGGAAGAGATATAAAAACTGGTAATAATAACATGCCTCATCTTGTATATATTCTGATAAACCTTTTCTGATAAAAGTATATGTACATTAGGCTTTTACTCTTCATTCAAAGCAATTACTCTTGGCTGTTTTCAGTTCTTAAAAAGAAAGTAGCAAAGGGAATATTCATATAGCTAACATATCCTCAGTTCATTAACTCATGAAGCTTCACAATTCTTAATGTGAATCATAGAAGCATTTACAAATGAGAGTTTATGCTACATAATAAAAAACAAATACCTTGGTAGCTGCATATATCCCCATCAGAGGTATTGGATAACAGCCTGCAATGGAAGCAATGTTAATTACTGCCCCCTTGCCTCTTAACAGCATACCAGGAAGGATCAGCTTCGTCATGGCTGGCACTGATGCAACATTTACGTTGACGTGACTCCAAATATCTTTTTCCGATGCAAGCTCAAACTCCATGGGGTGAGAAAGCATTACTCCTACATTGTTCACTGAAAAATTTACATTTTTTAATTAAAAAGAATGAGAAAAATATTTTCAAAAAACACTGAAAACATATGTACAAGACAGCCTTACTAATCTGCTATGCTCTGGAGCCACATCTCAACTGAAATACTGAAATTTCAGAATTACTGCACATCATTCATGTATTTCAAAATTCAGGACTTTTTGGATTCATATTCACTGGTTCATGAATGTGCTGTGATCATCACAAACCTCCCAAAGTGTTATATATTCATGAATAAGAAATAAAGATATATTCATAGTGAAGAGGACCAGACCAACTCAAACATCACAGCATTTATAAATTTCACACTTACTGCTTCTGATCTCTACAAAATATGAATTTCTCTTAGTCCATTATCCCACAAGGGACAAGTCACCTTCAGCAAGGTTGTATCACTGGAGTACAATCTCGCTGAAGAACACTCCATTCTGAAGGAGTCCATTCTTTCCTGTAACTGACTAGTGCAGCCTTGATGATGCACCCTCATATTACATAATAATAATAAAATTGATAATCATAATAATAATAATTATCCCTGGGGTTGGGGGAGAAAGAATACTTCCCACGTATTCCCTGTGTGTCGTAGAAGGCGACTAAAAGGGGAGGGAGTGGGTGGCTGGAAATCCTTCACTCTCGTTTTTTTTAATTTTCCAAAAGAAGGAACAGAGAAGGGGACCAGGTGAGGATATGCCCTCAAAGGCCCAGTCCTCTGTTCTTAACGCTACCTCGCTAAAGCGGGAAATGGCAAATAGTATGAAAGAAAGAAAGAAATAATATGTTATTATAATACTGATAATATTAATATTTATCTATTCACTTATTATACTTTGTCACTGTCTCCTGCGTTAGCAAGGTAGCACAAGGAAACAGACGAAAGAATGGCCCAACCCACCCACATACACATGTATATACATACACGTCCACACACATACACATATACATACCTATACATTTCAACATATACATACATATACATACAAAGACATATACATATATACACATGTGCCTCCATCCATTCCCATCGCCAACCCGCCACACATGAAATGACAACCCCCTTCCCCCACACGCACGCGAGGTAGCACTAGGTAAATAAAACAAAGGCCACATTCATTCACACTCAGTCTCTAGCTATCATGTATAATGCACCGAAACCACAGCTCCCTTTCCACATCCAGGCCCCACAAAACTTTCCATGGTTTACCCCAGACGCTTCACATGCCCTAGTTCAATCCAATGACAGCATGTCGACCCCAGTATACCACATCGTTCCAATTCACTCTATTCCTTGCACGCCTTTCACCGTCCTGCATGTTCAGGCCCCGTCCTTCCACCTCCAATTTAGTCTCCCACTTCTCGTTCCCTCCACCTCTGACACATATATCCTCTTTGTCAATCTTTCCTCACTCATTCTCTCCATGTGACCAAACCATTTCAATACACCCTCTTCTGCTCTCTCAACCACACTCTTTTTATTACCACACATCTCTCTTACCCTTTCATTACTTAATCAAACCATCTCACCACATATTGTCCTCAAACATCTCATTTCCAACACATCCATCCTTCTCCGCACAACCCTATCTATAGCCCACACCTCGCAACCATATAACACTGTTGGAACCATAAATTCCTTCAAACATACCCATTTTTGATTTCTGAGATAATGTTCTCGCCTTCCACACATTTTTCAACGCTCCCAAAACTTTCACCCCCTTCCCCACCCTGAGACTCACTTCCGCTTCCATGGTTCCATCCACTCCCAGATATCTAAAACACTTCACTTCCTCCAGTTTTTCTCCATTCAAACTTACCTCCCAATTGACTTGTCCCTCAACCCTACTGTACCTAATAACCTTGCTCTTATTCACATTTACTCTCAGCTTTCTTCTTTCACACACTTTACCAAACTAAGTTACCAGCTTCTGCAGTTTCTCACCCGAATCAGCCACCAGTGCTGTATCATCAGTGAACAACTGAATCACTTCCCAAGCCTTCTCATCCACAGCAGACTGCACACTTGCCCCTCTCTCTAAAACTCTTGCATTCACCTCGCAAACACCCCCATCCATAAATAAATTAAAAAACCATGGAGACATCACGCACCCCTGCCGCAAACCGACATTCACTGAGAACCAATCACTTTCCTCTCTTCCTACTCGTAAACATGCCTTACATCCTTCGTAAAACCTTTTCACTGCTTCTAGCAACTTACTTCCCACACCATACATTCTTAATACCTTCCACAAAGCATCTCTATCAACCCTATCATATGCCTTCACATCCATAAATGCTACATAAAAATCCAGCTGTTTTTCTAAATATTTCTCACATACATTCTTCAAACCAAAAACTTGATCCATGCATCCTCTACCACTTCTGAAGCCACATTGCTCTTCCCCAATCTGATGCTCTGTACATGCCTTTACCCTCTCAATCAAAACCCTCCCATATAATTTCCAAGGAATACTCAACAAACTTATACCTGTGTAAATTGAACACTCACCTTTATCCCCTTTGCCTTTGTACAGTGGCAATATACATGCATTCTGCCAATCCTCAGGTACTTCACCATGAACCATACAAACAATGAATATCCTTATCAACCAATCAACAACACAGTCACCCCCTTTTTTTATACATTCCACTGTAATACCATCCAAACCTGCCACCTTACCAGCGTTCATCTTCCACAAAGCTTTCATTACCTCTTCTCTGTTTACCAAACCATTCTCCCTGAACCTCTCACTTCGCACACCACCTCAACCAAAACATCCTATATCTGCCACTCTATCATTAAACACATTCAACAAACCTTCAAAATAATCACTCCATCTCCTTCTAACTGCACCACTACTTATTATTACCTCCCTGTTTGCCCCCTTGGAAATAAGCATTTAAGGCCATATGTGGTGTGAAGAAGGTTGAATGCGAAAGTAATATCAAAGGAAGAGAGGTGTTTGGACATAAAAAGAGTATGGTTGAGATACTTAAATAGGGTGTCCTGAAAGAGTTTGGACACAAGAGAGAATGTGCAAGTAGAGGTTGACAAAGAGAATATATGCATCAGATGTGGAGTGAAGAAGGAAAAAGGGGAGTTTGAATGGAAGATGAGAGGATGGAGTGGAAAAGGCTTTAAGTGCTTGGGGCCTGAACATACAGGAAGGGGTCAGGCATACATGGGACGGAATGAATTGGAGTAATGTGGCATACAAGGGGGCAACTGCTGTCAGTGGGCTGAACCAGAGTATATGAAGCAATGGAGGGAAACTATGGAAAAGTCTGTGGAGCCTCTCAGTGGATCAGGGATTTTGGTTTTGGTGCATTACACATGATAGCCAACGAATGGATGTGGGCAAGTGAGGCTTTTTCTTCTGTTTGTGGTGCCATCATGTTAATGCATAAAACAGTGAACAAGGATGAAAGAAAAGAAAGAATCTTTGCAGTTATTTCTCCAACTCTCTTCAGTATCTTCCTACACAACCTTCCAGTGCCTCAACATGAAAGTTCTTCAACATGCAGAGAACCTCACAATCACATCACAAAACCCTGACACACAGTATTGAAATCAAACATGCAGCTCTGCATTAAAAAATTGGAACTCTGATTCACCAAGAATAGAAGGTCTGCATCTCCACAGATGTCTTCAATCCCTCTTTTCACCCCAGACTGACATGAATACACACACACACACACACACACTTCACATAAAATTGATAGTTGCCTGGTGGGAGACTGTTCAAGGGAAACCAGCCCTAAACACTGTCCAAAAGTCGCCAAATGGCAATGTTCTATTACTCTTTTACAGGCGTACAATATGATCTAATATGAATCATGGTCTCAGATGATGATGGCAGGTGCCAATTCTCCATGAATAATTTTAAATTTGCAAGAAAGAGAAAGCAAAAATGCAAGAAAACAGAAATTTCAATTGGCTTTTTCTAATAGCAATGAAGGAAGGACTGGTGGGAACCAAGTTTTGATTAATCAAACTAATGTTAGCATTTCTGTCATTATGATGATAACATGCCATTGAAAGGATTCTTAAAGGATGGTATTTTTCATCTCAGACACCTTTATAAGATGCAATGTGGAGCATTGTATCACAGAATACTGTGATTACACTGGATGTAATGTAAGAGAACTTACACAGTCAAACTAGTACTATCTTAAATTTGTGCTAAAACTATTCTGGTATGGAATCATACGCAAAAAATAAATCACAACACCATAAAAACATCACTCCTTGCCATAGAAATTTACACACTATGGAATTCAATTCTCAAATGTTACTCTATTTTCTCTCAAAAATTGTGTTAGACTTATATAAGTGGTAGATTTATACATATGTCACAAATAAAGGATTTTTGGCAAGACTAAACATCGAGTGTATGATGTGATATATAAACAAGGATTACAATAGGGAATACTGATTGTATGACTAGTGTATACTTTGGCCAGTAAATTATGAAGTGTCAAAAGTCATATGGGATATACATATACATACTTGCCATCAATCTGACTAAATTCATTGGGAACATCATACTTGAGAAGACTGGAGTTTTCAGAAAAGCTTTATTAAATAGAAAACAAACAAAATCCCTAAGAGGTACAACTTATCACTCACATAGTACATTTATGACATAAATGAAATGACACATGTGCACGCTCCACTATACAGTTTACCTTATTTTGCAAAATCATGTTAAATCATGTTGTGTGATGCATTTTGTATAAAGAGGCAGTGTGAATGGGAGCACTGGTCTCAATCAATCAACAATATGTACATAAAGTAAAAACTAAAAAGCATCACATGAGTATGGAGGTAATTTAAAGGACGTATGTACCTGATCCATTTAATCAAACAAGGAATTAAGAACAGTAATGATAATATATAGATAATGAATCCAATGTTTCACATTTATGAGCAAGCTGTGTAAATTTCTACATCCACCATAAAGTACAAATCATAAAACAAAGGAAACATGAGGCTTACCTAAGATTCCAATTTCCTTATCTTGTAAGTGTTTTCCTATGTCTTCATAAATTGGCCGTCCATCAATGAAATCCACTTGCACAACTTCAGTTTCAACTCCATACTCTTGTACTGAAATGCATAAATAAATATCAATACGTCTTTCAATTTCTAAAAGAGGGAAGAGAAGGCTCAGACTGGGGTGTCTGAATGTGTGTGGATGTAATCAAGATGAGAATAGAGATAGGTCGTATGTTTGAGGGAAGAAACCTGGATATTCTGGCTCTTAGTGAAATGAAGCTTAAGTGTACAAGTAAGGAATGTTTTGGAAACGTCTTTTGAGTAACGTCGGGTTGGTGACAGGACAAGAGCTAAGGAAGGAGTAGCACTACTAAAACAGGAGTTGTGGGAGTGTGTGTTATAATGTGAGAGGCAGTTGAGAGCATAACTGGTGCACATGGGGTACTCAGTGTTATGAATGGCAATGGTGAAGAGCTTGTGGAGTTGTGTTGAAAAAAGACTGGTGATTGGGAATACCAGGTTTTAAAAGAGAGACATATGTGAGTGGAAGAGATGGTCAATGGACATTATCAGATTATGTATTAATTCATGGGTGTGTAAAAGAGACTTCTGCTAAGAGGGGCAGCTGGTGGGATCTCTGATTAGTATCTTATGGATGAGGATGAAGATTTGTAGAGGTTTTTGAAAAAGAGGAGACAAAATCAGGGAGAAGAGGATGGTGAGAGTAAAAGAACTTGGAAAAGAGACTTGTGCGAAGAAATACTATGAGAGAATGAGTGCACAATAAACTGAGGAGAGAGGGTGAGGAATGGGAGGTACTTAGGGAAACAGTGATGGCATGTGCAAGAGATGCATGTGGTATGCAAAAGGTGGGAGGTGGGATGATTAAAAAGGGTAGTGAATAATGGGAGGAAGTAAAGTTTCTAGTGAAAGAGAAAAGAGAGGCATTTGAATGGTACTTACAAGAAAGGAGTGCAAATGATTGGGAGACGTGTAAGAGAAAGCAGCAGGAGGTGAAGAAGGTGCACAGGTTGAAAAAGAGGGAAAATGAAAGAGTGAGAGTATCAGAAAACTTCAGGGAGAATGAAAGGATGTTTTAAATGGAGGTATGTGACGTGAGAGAGTCAGGGAGAGTGGTCTGGTGATAATAGAAGAAGAGGTGAAAGCCTTGTGGAAGATGAAATCTGGCAGGGTGATGTGATTGGATGGTATTGCAGATGAACTTATTAAGAAAGAGGGTGATTGGTTGGTAAGGATATTCAATGTATGCATGGATCATGGTGAAGTGCCTAAGGATTGGAGGAAAGCATGTATGGTGCTACTGTATAAAGGTAAAGGGGATAAGGGTGAGTGTTCAAACTACATAAGCATAGGTTTATTGAGTATTCTTGGGAAACAGTATGGGAAGGTATTGACTGAGAGGGTGGAGGTATGTACAGAGCATCAGATTGGGGAGGAGCAGCGTGGTAACAAGATGTGTTCAACTGTTTTTCTAAGGTTTTTGCTTATTGATAATTCTTTCATAATGATTTGGCTGATAATACGATGTACTTTAAGGTAACATGAGAATGAATTAAAGTTCTTAGTATTAGCAATGAAGACAAATTCAATGATGTTACAGGTAGCATAATCAGAAGAGGGGTACAGTGAGACTGGGTTGTTAAGGTTTACAGGATGATCATTTTCACGAGAGTATCCAGCAATTGCATTTTTGTGGTCATCCCTGCCTAATGAATGGTAGTGCCAATAGCTCCTCTCAGCTATTGTTTTGCTAATCTAGCCAATGTTTACATCTTTACTGGTAAAACAGCATTCCAGATCACCACAAAAAAGGTCCTGGGTTCAAATCCTGACAGTTGGAAGGTATTATGTTTTCTACAATAAAGCGCATTCATATGCACTATATTCGCATTCATAACACTAAGTGTTTGTACAGCAAGGTTCTGTAAAATGCTATCTGCTGGTAATGTAAGCCTGATAGGATTTGACCACTCACTTCTCTGTTAGGAGCAATAATGGCTGGATATCCTTCCCTCCAGTTTTTCCTTTACCAAATGAAGGAACAGAGAAAGGGGCCAAGTGAGAATATTTCCTCTAACACGAAATGGCGAATATGTATGAAAAAAAAAAAAAAATATGTTTTAGATATCTGGGAGTGGACTTAGCAGTGGATGGATCCATGGAAGCAGAAGTGAGTCACAGGTTGAGGGAGGGAGCAAAGTTCTGGGAGCGTTGAAGAATGTGTGGAAAGTGAGAACATTATCTCGGAGAGCAAAAATGGGTAAGTTTGAAGGAATAGTGGTTCCAACAATGTTTTATGGTTGAGAGGCATGGGCTATAGATAGAGTTGCACGTAGGAGAGTGGATGTGTTGTATATGAAATATCTAAGGACAATATGTGGTGTGAGGTGGTTTGATTGAGTAAGTAATGAAAGGGCAAGAGAGATGTGTGGTAATAAAAAGAGTGTGATTGAGAGAGCAGAAGAGGGTGTGTTGAAATGGTTTGGACACATGGAGAGAATGAGTGAGAAAAGATTGACAAAGAGGATATATGTGTCAGAGGTGGAGGGAAGGAGAAGTGGGAGACCAAATTGGAAGTGGAAGGATGGAGTGAAAAAGATTTTGAGTGATCGAGGCCTGAACATACAGGAGGGTGAAAGGCATGCAAGGAATAGAGTGAATTGGAATGATGTGGTATACTGGGGTTGATGTCCTGTCAATATCCATCAACACCACGTCAACTCCGGTATACCACATCATTCCAATTCACTCTATTTCTAACCTGACAGCACATCAACCCACTACACCACATTGTTCCAATTCACTCTATTCCTTCCACGCCTTTCAGGATTGAACCAGGGCATGTGAAGTGTTTGGTGTAAACCATGGAAAGGTCTGCGGGTCCTGGATGATTTACCCCAGACACTTCACATGCCCTGGTTCAATCCACTGACAGAATGTTGATCCCGGTATACCACATTGTTCCAATTCACTCTATTCCTTGCACGATTTCACCCTCCTGTATATTCAGGCCCCGATTGCTCAAAATCTTTTACACCCCATTCTTCCACCAACAACTTGGTCTCCCACTTCTCGTTCCCTCCACCTCTGACACACATATCCTCTTTGTTAATCTTTCCTCACTCATTCTCTCCATGTGACTAAACCATTTCAATACACCCTCTTCTGCTCTATCACACTCTTTTTATTACCACACATATCTCTTACTCTTTCATTACTTACTCGATGAAGCCACCTCACACTACATATGGTCCTCAAACATCTCATTTCAACACATCTACCCTCCTCTGCACAACCCTATCTATAGCCCATGCCTCTCAACCATATAACATTGTTGAAATCACTATTCCTTCAAACATATCCATTTTTGCTTTCTGATATAATGTTCTCGCCTTCCACACATTCTTCAACGCTCCTAAAACCTTCACCCCCTCCCCCTCCCCCTCAGTGACTCACTTCCGCTTCCATCGTTCCATCTGCTGCCAAATCCACTCCCAGATATCTAAAACACTTCACTTCCTCCAGTTTTTCTCCAATCAAACTTACCTCCCAATTGACTTGTCCCCCAACCCTAAAGTACCTAATAACCATGCTCTTATTCACATTTACTCTCTGCTTTCTTCTTTCACACACTTTACCAAACTTAGTCACCAGCTTCTGCAGTTTCTCACATGAATCAGCCACCAGCACTGTATCATCAGCGAACAACAACTGACTCGCTTCCCAAGCAAGCCCTCTCAATATATATATTGAAAGGCGGGCAAGGAATAGAGTGAATTGGATCGATGTGGTATACCGGGGTTGACGTGCTGTCAGTGGATTGAATCAGGGCATGTGAAGCGTCTGGGGTAAACCATGGAAAGCTGTGTGGGGCCTGGATGTGGAAAGGGAGCTGTGGTTTCGGGCATTATTGCATGACAGCTAGAGACTGATCGTGAACGAATGAGGCCTTTGTTGTCTTTTCCTAGCACTACCCCGCACACATGACGGGGGAGGGGGACGGTATTCCATGTGTGGCGAGGTGGCGATGGGAATGAATAAAGGCAGACAGTGTGAATTGTGTGCATGGGTATATATGTATATGTCTGTGTGTGTATATATATGTGTACATTGAGATGTATAGGTATGTATATTTGCGTGTGTGGACGTGTGTGTATATACACGTGTATGGGGGTGGGTTTAGCCATTTCTTTCGTCTGTTTCCTTGCACTACCTCGCAAACGTGGGAGACAGCGACAAAGCAAAATAAAATAAATAAAATAATATTCTATCTATTTCTATCTGTTTGCCAGGTAGCGCAGGGAAAGACGAAAGAATGGCCCAACCAACCCCTATACACATGTATGTACATACACGTCCACACATGCAAATATACATACCTATACATCTCAATGTACACATATATATACACACACAGACACCTACATATATACACATGCACACAATTCACACTGCGTTTATTCATTCCCATTGCCACCTCACCACACATGGAATAACATCCCCCCCCTCATGTGTGCGAGGTAACGCTAGGAAAAGACAACAAAGGCCCCATTCATTCACACTCAGTCTCTGGCTGTCATGCAATAATGCCCGAAACCACAGCTCCCTTTTCGCATCCAGGCCCCACAGAACTTTCCATGGTTTACCCCAGACCCTTTACATGCCCTGATTCAATCCATTGACAGCACGTTGACCCCGGTATACCACACCGATCCAATTCACTCTATTCCTTGCCCGCCTTTCACCCTCCTGCATGTTCAGGCCCCGATCACTCAAAATCTTTTTCACTCCATCTTTCCACCTCCAATTTGGTCTCCCACTTATCCTCGTTCCCTCCACCTCCGACACATATATCCTCTTGGTCAATCTTTCCTCACTCATTCTCTCCATGTGCCCAAACCATTTCAAAACACCCTCTTCTGCTCTCTCAACCACGCTCTTTTTATTTCCACACATCTCTCTTACCCTTACATTACTTACTCGATCAAACCACCTCACACCACATATTGTCCTCAAACATCTCATTTCCAGCACATCCATCCTCCTGCGCACAACTCTATCCATAGCCCACGCCTCGCAACCATACAACATTGTTGGAACCACTATTCCTTCAAACATACCCATTTTTGCTTTCCGAGATAATGTTCTCGACTTCCACACATTCTTCAAGGCTCCCAGGATTTTCACCCCCTCCCCCACCCTATGATTCACTTCCGCTTCCATGGTTCCATCTGCTGCCAGATCCACTCCCACATATCTAAAACACTTTACTTCCTCCAGTTTTTCTCCATTCAAACTTACCTCCCTGTTTACTTGACCCTTAACCCTACTGTACCTAATAACCTTGCTCTTATTCGCATTTACTCAACTTTCTTCTTTCACACACTTTACCAAACTCAGTCACCAGCTTCTGCAGTTTCTCACATGAATCAGCCACCAGCGCTGTATCATCAATGAACAGCAACTGACTCACTTCCCAAGCTCTCTCATCCACAACAGACTGCATACTTGCCCCTCTTTCCAAAACTCTTGCATTCACCTCCCTAACAACCCTATCCATAAACAAATTAAACAACCATGGAGACATCACACACCCCTGCCATAAACCTACATTCACTGAGAACCAATCACTTTCCTCTCTTCCTACACGTACACGTGCCTTACAGCCTCGATAAAAACTTTTCACTGCTTCTAACGACTTGCCTCCCACACCATATATTCTTAATACCTTCCACAGAGCATCTCTATCAACTCTATCATATGCCTTCTCCAGATCCATAAATGCTACATACAAATCCATTTGCTTTTCTAAGTATTTCTCACATACATTCTTCAAAGCAAACACCTGAGCCACACATCCTCTACCACTTCTGAAACCACACTGCCCTTCCCCAATCTGATGCTCTGTACATGCCTTCACCCTCTCATTCACTACCCTCCCATATAAATTCCCAGGAATACTCAACAAACTTATACCTCTGTAATTTGAGCACTCACTCTTATCCCCTTTGCCTTTGTACGATGACACTATGCAAGCATTCCGCCAATCCTCAGGCACCTCACCATGAGTCATACATACATTAAATAACCTTAACAACCAGTCAACAATACAGTCACCCCCTTTTTTAATAAATTCCACTGCAATACCATCCAAACCTGCTGCCTTGCCGGCTGTCATCTTCCGCAATGCTTTTACTACCTCTTCTCTGTTTACCAAATCACTTTGCACACCACCTCGACCAAAACACCCTATATCTGCCACTCTATCATCAAACACATTCAACAAACCTTCAAAATACTCACTCCATCTCCTCACATCACCACTACTTGTTATTACCTCCCTGTTAGCCCCCTTCACTGAAGTTCCAATTTGTTCCCTTGTCTTATGCACTTTATTTACCTCCTTCCAAAACATCTTTTTATTCTCCCTAAAATTTAATGATACTCTCTCACCCCATCTCTCATTTGCCCTCTTTTTCACCTCTTGCACCTTTCTCTTAACCTCCTGCCTCTTTCATTTATACATCTCCCACTCTTTTGCATTATTCCCCAGCAAAAATCATCCAAATGCCTCTCTCTTCTCTTTCACTAATAATCTTACTTCTTCAACCCACCACTCACTACCCTTTCTAATCTGCCCACCTCCAACGCTTCTCATGCCACAAGCATCTTTTGCGCAAGCCATCATTGATTCCCTAAATACATTCCATTCCTCCCCCACTCCCCTTACCTCCTTTGTTTTCACATTTTTCCATTCTGTACTCAGTCTCTCCTGGTACTTCCTCACACAACTCTCCTTCCCAAGCTCACTTACTCTCACCATTCTCTTCACCGCAACATTCTCTCTTCTTTCCTGAAAACCCATACAAATCTTCACCTTCGCCTCCACAAGATAATGATCAGACATCCCTCCAGTTGCACCTCTCAGCACATTAACATCCAAAAGTCTCTCTTTCGTGCACCTATCAATTAACACATAACCCAATAATGCTCTCTGGCCATCTCTCCTACTTACATACATATACTTCTGTATATCTCTTTTTAAACCAGGTATTCCCAATCACCAGTCCTTTTTCAGCACATAAATCTACAAGCTCTTCACCATTTCCATTTACAACACTGAACACCCCATGTATACCAATTATTCCCTCAACTGCCACACTACTCACCTTTGCATTCAAATCACCCATCACTATAACCTGGTCTCGTGCATCAAAACCACTAACACACTCATTCAGATGCTCCCAAAACACTTGCCTCTCATGACCTTTCTTCTCATGCCCAGGTGCATATGCACCAATAATCACCCATCTCTCTCCATCAACTTTCAGTTTTACCCATATCAATCTAGAGTTTACTTTCTTACACTCTATCACATACTCCCACCACTCCTGTTTCAGGAGTAGTGCTACTCCTTCCCTTGCTCTTGTCCTCTCACTAACCCCTGACTTTACTCCCAAGACATTCCCAAACCACTCTTCCCCTTTACCCTTGAGCTTCGTTTCACTCAGAGCCAAAACATCCAGGTTCCTTTCCTCAAACATACTACCTATCTCTTCTTTTTTCTCATCTTGGTTACATCCACACACATTTAAACACCCCAATCTGAGCCTTCAAGGAGGATGAGCACTCCCCGCATGACTCCTTCTTCTGTTTCCCATTTTAGAAACTTAAAATACAAGGAGGGGAGGGTTTCTATCCTCCCGTCCCCTTTATTCGCCTTCTACGACACGTGAGAAAGGCTGATACCAACCTTAATACATTTCTATAAACCTAAAAGTGGAATTTCAGTGATTTTCTTTTAAGCCTTGGATGCATATGGTGTATGGTGTACTCTGTGCCAGCGTAAGTTTTCTGGAGAAAATGTTTTGTGACATCCATGGAAAAGTGTTAAAGATAATCATGCTTTGTTGAAATATGTTGTAAGTAGGCCAGAACTCATCCAAAACCATACTCAAAACCTTGCCAACATCCATGACGTGAATAGGGCAATAAGACCTATGACTTACACCTAAACAACAATTGATTTAGTTCGGAATACAACTCATGAAGCCTAGAAGTCCTGGGCAGTGCCACAATAAGTAGGTATTAGCATTTTTGTGAGGCTACAAACCAACCTCTACATGAGCAAGAGCCTATACTCTGCACTGTCAACTTGACTGTCAACTTAATTTCATCCTCATTCTAAGATGTTTCTTTAATAAGAAATCTATAAATCATTTTCATTCCCATTTACAAAACATGGAGCAAGTGTATAAAAATAAGCAATTTTTCTTAGGATAATCATTCTTTATCCCAATCCCATAACCTATCAGAAATATTTCAAGCAACTTTTCTAATCAGTAACTTGCTCTTCACTGACAGTCTTGGGTTAGTCTAAAAGTTTACATTACAACTTTCAACTAGAAAAAATTTTAAAAACTTGCACAAAATATAAAAAAAGCAAATTCTCTTTTATATCTAGTGATTACAGAAAATTTTGGTTCCCCATATTTGTATACTTGTACTAACAGCACTGCTACTCACCAATTTCAGAAGAAACCTTCTGTAACTTTTCCAAAGTACGTGAAATGAGGACAATATTCATGCCCCTCTTCGCCAACTCTTTTGCATATTCTTTTCCAATCCCATCTGAGCAGCCAGTCACAACTGAAAGGATGAAGAATACCTGTTTTGATTTGATGATGAGAATACAAGAACACTTGTCCTGATTTGAGGATGAGAATACTCTTCATGTACACACAAAAGTCTCTTGCCAATCACTGGGGTTATGTTCCAGGAAGACCCTGTGGTTGGCAAGGTAAAAGGCCTAAGGGAAATGGGGGTCCAGTGGGAGTGCCTCTTGACAATCCAAAAAGAAAAAAAAAAATTAATACGAAACTACTTAGAAATGAAGGACAAAAATGTAGAGTAACTGTAAAGTAAAAAAAAATGATGCCAGTATGTCATCCCTGAGGCTACATCTCCGTATTCCCGCAAAGCAGGCTGTCAGCTACACCACACAAAGGACTACCTTGACGCACACCCTAGAAACACTGCCTGCCAATGACATTCCTTAAGCCACTCCTTATCAATGGTGGCCTACCAGGATAGGCTACAAGCAGCCTATGGCCCCTTGATTCTCCCCCAGTGTGTGGAAAAAATTTTAGAATTCAGAAATACAACAGATATTAAAACTTTTAACATGGTTGCTAAACTGTACACATTATTCTAAGTGTGGGTACTTAAAACCATGTTAGGCAAGGGACCCCCATACATCAAATGTACAGCAATTGCTAAGATCAGAGTTTTTGACACTGTTGGTAATCAATGTGGAAACTCAGCATATAAATCAAATTAAGATATCTTTTACCTTGTACAGGAATCCTTGTTTAGAATTACCCCTAAAATATCAAAGGAATCAACATTAGATACATAAAAAGCATATAATCAACCATTCTTATAATGCATTCTTTAGTCACTAAATCAATAAAGGTAAGCTGGGAAGCTTAACCCAGCCAACAAGTATCTCCAGGTAATTTTGGAGCATAATCTACACCTTATGATCTGGTAAGTGTAACAGGGTCCCTACTTACTTCCTATAGAGCATACGCAGTTAAGGGTAGTAAGGATACTTATGATTTTGTCCCACCTATGTCTTGAACCGACAGAAATGAATGCAATAATGTAATAAATTTTTCCTGAAAGACAATGTTACGTTTTTGTTACTGATTAAACATAAAAACAAGTACTAGATGAAACAAAGACCTTTGATTAACAGATTTACATGTGAAATTACTTATTCCTACTGTTTGGAGAGCAAGTTTCACACTTGTAGGGTTCCATCTCTTTATCATTCCCTATCATAAAACTTCTTAAATTTCTGTATATATCCATCCCTCACTTTACGTAGGTCTTATGATCTGCAAATATCTTGTATGAAGATAAATCGCATAAAGCCAACCAACAGACATAAAGAAAAATGGGATGTGTACAGCACCTTCATGGTCAGTTCTGGCATATTCTCCCATTACTGTCATGTTATGTAGCTTCTTAGCTTCTGACAATGAATGAATTTATCAAGCAAGTCTTTATTTGCTTGAAATGGCTCAGCTCAGCTACATTGTTTTCTTTACATAGAGGCTCATAAATCTTCAGATCTTTGGAACTGTGCTGAGGCTGCTATTCTTCTTTGTCTCATGCTCTTTGTATGAGAGCATTTCCTCCATCTTCTCAACTACCTATTCAACTACATAGTATTTAAATAGATAGTTGACTTATAAACCATCAGTCACAATCAAAGCACAAGAGCTAAATGACAAGGCAGTTATATGGTTATCACTCATGGCATACCAACTCAGCTGACGGACTGTACATATAACACTATCAATGTGCTGTTTACTTTCTCCATAACTTCTAGCTCATATATGCTTGTAAGAGGATATAAAACATCCTGATGAAATATCATAGGGCAAAATAATATCTGTAAATTGCCTACAAATACCATTACAAGATCAAATACTGTACACATGGACTCTGACTGAGGAATAACAAGCACAAAAACTGTAAACATTGATATATATAGGCATATTAGCAGCTAATTATGTAATATCAGACATATAACAGTATGTCAGAGGGTAGAGACCTTAATACTGAATACATCTGCATGATATAACATACATCACTAAAATAAACCTCAAAATAAAGTAAGAGATCAACTCATTTTGCTCAAGGCCAGTTAATTGCCATCTGTATAGCTATTGCATGCAGTGTTACTCAAAGATGTCAGCATATACAGTGTTGTGATGTCCTTTTGTACAATGTAGATCTTTCCACTCGTTGCAAAAGAGGGAAACATTTTTCTGAAGCAGCATGGTAAGTTTGATTGCTATTATTAACAGGAATAAATGTGTGAGCGAACATATCCTCCTGACATGGCAAAATGATTAACCCATGTGCTGCATATATGGATTCTGGAGTTCCATTCTTTACTAATGTTGATTTCATCTCAAGAAATGAAACTGTATTGTAAGTAAGTTCAACTAAATTTCAATAACAAAAGACCTCAAAATAAAGAAAATAATGGCTTTTTGAAAACTGAATATAAAAAATAACAGAATCATTAAAAAATAGTGTATGATGTGGCATAGTTCCTACAATAAGAGGCCAAGAGTATTCTAAGAGCATAAATGAAGCAATACTCGTGCAGTAGGAAAACAATCTGGCATGAAAATTATGTTTTCATGAAAAAGAAAGCTATGTATCTACGTATGAAAAATAATGATATTCTACAAACTATGAGAAACTGTACAAGAAGTGGTTCAATAGCTCTGATAAGTGACCAAAATCGTTCCGAGAGCATCACTACTGCATTCGGAATCATGTAAAAATCACTATAAACTGAAAATAAATCCCATGAAAACAAAAAAACTAAAAACATATATATCACGTAGAAAATACACTGTTCAGAAACAATTTTCAAAATAAATAAAAATAAATTTTTGATATGGTAAAATTAATCAAGATTTACTGCCTCCTCTATTCAATTAGTCTGGCAATGTCTGAAATTTTTTTTCTGAAGGCAAGAAGTTCCTTATCCCTAACATTTGATGTTTAACATTGTAATCAGAGATTCCATATCATCCATTATACACCTGCCCTACAATGATCTTGTGGTTAGGACTATTCTTTTCCTCACTCATTTGATCATATCTTTCTTCTGATATTTTCTCCACAGAATATATGTCAACATTTTCAGCGTCTGTGGCATTAATATTAGCAACAATATCTTCGTGAGTTGTTGTCAGCTTCCTCCTAATGTTCATGATGGAAACTTCCGATGTTGTTGTCTGCTTCCTCTTAATGCTCATGATTTAGAAAAAAAAATGGGAAACGACACTTAGCCCTTAAACTCTGGCAGTCATCTTATGATGACTTGCATAGTACATGCTGGCAGTTATCACATGATGACTTGCATAGTAGGTGCTGGGAGTCATCGTAAGAGTTGCAGGTTTATTCTGAACCACCTATCAATTAAAATATTTTGACATTACAGAGGCCCTTGCCCATCGCATTTTTGAATATACACACCACTAGAATAATGTATACCATTCTCCCGGGCTACCTCAGAACCCGACCAACTTAGGTCGCAATGTTGGGTCACTTCACCTCTTCTGTAGGTATCACTTTGGTCTCTGCTCCCATAAACTGGTTGCTTGTGAGCCCCTAACCATCAGCTAGACCACAAAATACTTGGCAAGCTATTGGTTTACATGATCACTGTGTGGCTGTTGGCATCTCAAGGGTGGGCTGTTTTCTTCCCTTCACCTCAAAGCTCTGGAATTCTCTACCCTCTTGTCTTCCCAATAACTAAGACTTGGCACTTTATAAAATCTTATGATAGGTTTTTCACCTCCTCCAAAATTTATAAATAGTCCTCCTTGTCTCTTCTTTTTCCCTTTCATTAACCTGGCGTTGATTTGGGCTTTTGTTCGTGACTGGAACTTCCAACATAAAAAATTAAGTTTAAGATCATCCAAAGTTTTTCAAGGCATCACCAAAGTTTTTCCCTCATACTGGGTGAACGTAATGTGGCTCTGGAACTGCTTGTGGCCCATCCCTACCAGCAGACTGTCATTTCTAAGGATAGGCAGGAGGGGCATCATAACCAAGCTGTGTTGCTTGGGTAAGTATCAAGGTTAGCCTTCTGTACAGCTTGCTGGCTGTTTTGTAAGAGTACATAATGCCACCATATTAAAGTTTTGAATATCATTTTCTTGTACTTTTGAAGAATCACACTTTTAAGTAAAATATGCTTAATTCTAACTCTGAAGAGTTCAGGTATGTTTCTCAAGTGGTACTCCCCTCTAACATTCCATCTTCCAACCTGCCAACCATGGAAATTTCAAAAGCACAAACCTTTGGTTGGCATGGGTATTCTGTATCAGCTAAATTTCCTTATTTTGGATGACATATACCACTGTTTCCGTCGCCAATGGTTGTAGCCATCCATAACAAATTTTGAGATGAAAACACTGGGATAGATGAAATAACTAGTGTTAATACACTTATGTACAAATAAGTACCTTTCTGACAGATTGTAACACCTTTATTTCTTTTTATAAAGATGGAATAGCATTTCTAAAGGACAGAAACATCCAAATGGATTTACATTCTGTTTCTTGAGAAAAAAAAGGGGAAGCAAGTAATCATTTGTTACTGAAGAATATTATTTTTGTTAAAGATTCAAAAAGTTTTGAGGTATGACAGATATTAGCTTCCTTCCTCCTGTCACATCACTTACCTGATAATACAATGCCTACAGTCTAGTGCTATAGTGAATTTGAATACCTAGATGCTGCACTTCAAGTGTGATGAGACACATATGATCACAAGGAGGTGGTAAGAGATAAAAGCTGTGAAGATATCATCGAAGTTGATCACTTTGAATATGTGTATCAACTTTCTGCCCTCAAAGGCAAACAAACACCACAATGAGCCGTTCTTCATGCCAACAACCAGCATCCCCCATGCAGCACTTTCATGCAATCTCCAGGAACAGATAAATAAACATGGTAAACTACAACTCTCATATGTTAGGAAAGGTTGAGAAAAGTTTTCAAAGATTCTGTTGATTCTGATAAAAGCTTAGTTCAACTCCATACTGCTACAGATTTGGATATTGAGTGATTTCATGCCGCAAAACTTGCAAGGTTTTAGTGAATACTGTGACTTTCAGAGCATGATTTGAACACTGTATCTATAACTTACTGTACAGGAGTAATTACAGTGACAGTAGTATGGATCATGTAAATTAAAGAAAATATGGGATTATTCAATGCAAAAGCAGCTACAACAGAACTTATGACAACTCTTCTTACTAGGTGAAATGAGCAACAAAAATGGAAGGGAACATTTTCCATTCACTTTTTCCAATAAAGTTTTCAATGTATGATGCTTTTCCTATACTTCACAGTGTCCTCTCATCTTTTTTTTTCTCATGCCAGTAATTGAGCTGGAAAGAGAGGTGAGTGGTACATGCACTATGCTTTGCTATCCTGTTTCTGCAACAGCTTGGATCAACTTTGTAGATAACGCAGCAAAAGGCCATTTGTTCTCCCCATGTACCGACAATAAATTGGTCTGCTGCTATGGATAGCTTGGCTGTTAGTCTGCAGTCGACAGTCTGATTGTTGGCAATTAGCTGCATTTAGGTGATGGTCAATCACTGGCACGACTAGTACATTACAACTAAAATACTGCACAAGATAAAATTTCAATTGCTAAGGAGGTTAGGTGAGGTATTCAAAGATACTGTTGATTTTTTGTATATGTATATCAATTTCCTCCGACATACACAATCCCTTACTACTAATTTAGTATATATAAAATCATGCACTGCTACCATTAAAGTATTCTCACTACATCAGCACTGCAGAACAAAATCTGTTGCTTTCCGACCCAAAAGCAATGTTCAGCTAAACTAAAGTTTGATTTTTTAAAAGTGCTTCATATCCTATGTTATCCACACATATTCCCTATGTTCACAACCCTCACCAGTACTGTGTTGCCATATCTTAATAGTAGTGTATAACAATGATGATACAGCGCTGGTGGCTGATTCATGTGAGAAACTGCAGAAGCTGGTGACTGAGTTTGGTAAAGTGTGTGGAAGAAGAAAGTTAAGAGTAAATGTGAATAAGAGCAAGGTTATTAGGTACAGTAGGGTTGAGGGTCAAGTCAATTGGGAGGTGAGTTTGAATGGAGAAAAACTGGAGGAAGTGAAGTGTTTTAGATATCTGGGAGTGGATCTGTCAGCGGATGGAACCATGGAAGTGGAAGTGGATCATAGGGTGGGGGAGGGGGCGAAAATTTTGGGAGCCTTGAAAAATGTGTGGAAGTCGAGAACATTATCTCGGAAAGCAAAAATGGGTATGTTTGAAGGAATAGTGGTTCCAACAATGTTGTATGGTTGCGAGGCGTGGGCTATGGATAGAGATGTGCGCAGGAGGATGGATGTGCTGGAAATGAGATGTTTGAGGACAGTGTGTGGTGTGAGGTGGTTTGATCGAGTAAGTAACGTAAGGGTAAGAGAGATGTGTGGAAATAAAAAGAGCGTGGTTGAGAGAGCAGAAGAGGGTGTTTTGAAATGGTTTGGGCACATGGAGAGAATGAGTGAGGAGAGATTGACCAGGAGGATATATGTGTCGGAGGTGGAGGGAACGAGGAGAAGAGGGAGACCAAATTGGAGGTGGAAAGATGGAGTGAAAAAGATTTTGTGTGATCGGGGCCTGAACATGCAGGAGGGTGAAAGGAGGGCAAGGAATAGAGTGAATTGGAGCGATGTGGTATACAGGGGTTGACGTGCTGTCAGTGGAGTGAATCAAGGCATGTGAAGCGTCTGGGGTAAACCATGGAAAGCTGTGTAGGTATGTATATTTGCGTGTGTGGACGTGTGTATGTACATGTGTATGGGGGGGGGTTGGGCCATTTCTTTCGTCTGTTTCCTTGCGCTACCTCGCAAACGCGGGAGACAGCGACAAAGTATAAAAAAAAAAAAAAAAAAAAAAAAAAAAAAATGGTTGCCAATTATTCTCTTCTCTGGATGCTACACCACCCTTACAAAAGAATTATTCAATATCCAAAGCTAATAGCAATAAAGAGCTAAATAATAATAGTCTGCTAGCTTTGCAGCACTATGAATGAGCTATGAATACTGAGTGGCCTTGTTCTGCAATGTTAGTGTAATGCTTTGAGAATACAGCAACAGTTTGCTTGATTTACATCACTTGTGTATATCAAACTCAATGATATCAAAGGGATGAGGGTCATGCATATCAGGGAAAATGTGGAGTTCATATTTGTAAAAGTATGCAATACACGTTTGAAAAATTAAAAGATCCTATCCGCCAAAAGACAGTAGAAATAGAAAACTAGATTTTCTGTTCCCGGGGATTGCTTGGCTGTTTGCTGAGTTTGTCTTGACATCCAACACCATGTGTGTGGTCCTTAATTGTGGGTATGACAGGCAAATTTCAACTAAAATAATGAACAATGAGATAGATTTTGACTGCTACTTTACTTTCACATTTTTCCTGGTATACCTAACTTTCACAATCAACTTAATAATGTTCAACAAAATGTAACACTCAAAATCATGCTCTATAATTATTATCATATTCTCTTAACACTATACTAGCACTGCAAAAGAGGACTTAATCACCAAAGCTAATAGCAATGCAGAGCTGAAATACACTCACCAAAACTAAACACTCATTCACTGGTATATTTGGGGTTACCTATAAGTTTCACCTTTACTAAACATAGTCCTGTTAGTATATTTAAGGGCATGGTTCTGTTCAGTGACATTAACATCACTACAAACGATCTGTTTTACTTCTCAAAATACATTATGTGTTAATGACTTTTTTTTAATATACGTCCCCTGGAGTTACATATGTTTAGTATGGTTAAGTTAGGTGAGTCAGTTCTCTAGTGGTGCTTTCACTTCAACTTTTCTAGAGGAACCTAAATGAATGGGAGCACAACAACTTAATGATCATGCATTACACAAACACTGTAGTTTGAGATGCCTTTCATCAATGTCTATGTTTAGAGATTCCTCGAAAATACCACATTATCTATGACCTCTGGATTTGTCATAATTCTTTTCTACCTGCAACAATCATTCTACAGAATGTTTGTTTTGGTTACCGTAGATTTCTTAGGCTGGCATCAAGTTTATTCTGTAAAAACACTGATAAATATAACAGGCCATACCAAACTAATTATGCTGACATTATGAGCGATGCGGGTTGAATACAACTAAATGATTTTCGTAAGTTGGTTATTTTCGAAGATTCACAATTCTAATATCTATCAATGCCTTTCATAATAGACATATCCATTGGGCACTTTTACCAAAAATCCGTCAACGCAACATAAACATATTCCAAGCTATGAACTTAAAATATTCATAAACAAATACCATCACTAATGACCATTTGAGAGATGAAATACATTAATCCACCGCAGTTTTGCTTGTAAAGCGAACGATAATGCAAGCTTTCACAAAGAGAATTAAAGTAAGAAAGATAAAGACAGCTGGTCGCCTTTGAGGTACGTGGAGACGAACTCACCTGCCCATTTCCCGTAGGTATCAACGAGCCGTTTATCCCATAATCTTGACCAGAAGTGAGCCCTCACGCCATTTATCGTCTCCCATAGTCCTTGCAAGACAACTTTGGCCACATACAGGAGACCTACCACCGTTAGTACGTACTCAAAATCCCCCAAACCAAGGAGAAACTCGTGGCAAGCCATGACAGCAGTCAACCTCTTTCAGGGACCAGCTGCAACTGGTCAGCATCTGGAACGTAAACATGAAACTGGTATCTGGCACGTATGATATTAACTGGCAACTTTTACGCAGCAAATTAATATAGAGTAAATATCTATATCTCATTATTATCAGGCTAATGGGAGAATTATTAAGGAAACGGACCAGTCTTAAAAAAGCAAAATAAAGAATCTCTTCAGTAATTGTTAATGGAACTAATCTAACAAAAAAACATGTTTGAACATCCCATTTAATACCAACATTTAAGATAAACAGGTGATGTCTGATTATGACCTTCATCAGGCAATTACAAATATGCATTTGTTGGTCTGCATCGTCTGCATCAAGAAGTGGTACATATGTAATAATGTCAGCAAGTCATTTGCTGCCCAGAGTGAAGGGAATGCAGAAGATCGGTAAATGATAAATAACACGCGCCTCCAACAAAATGAGCGAGAATAAATATCTTACTAAGGACCGCCTAATGGCAGGGAAAAATAGTTGGACTAAACAAATTAAACATGACACCCTCTTTGGAAAGTATGTGGGGGGGGGGGGGGGGGACCAGACACAATTGCCTCACTCCCACTCCCCCAGGTGGCTCAGACCACCTCGCTCTTGGATGTCGGGTCTGTGTGATCTGTGTATTATCTAAGTAACTATGTAACTCAGGAGGAAAGAGAAAGGATGCCCTAGGGACTGAACCTTAGCATGGGATGCGTCCGAGTTAGACCATGGAAAGGTCTGTGGGGCCTGGCTGTGGATAGGCACATTCACAAAACAGCTTGAAAATGGATGTGAGCAGATGCGGCCTTTTTTCGTCCGTTCCTGGCACTACGCTAACGCAGGAAACGGCGATCAAGTATGTAAATATATATATATATATATATATATATATATATATATATATATATATATATATATATATATATATATATATATATTTATATTTATTATACTTTGTCGCTGTCTCCCGCGTTTGCGAGGTAGCGCAAGGAAACAGACGAAAGAAATGGCCCAAACCCCCCCCCCCCCCCCAATACACATGTATATACATACGTCCACACACGCAAATATACATACCTACACAGCTTTCCATGGTTTACCCCAGACGCTTCACATGCCTTGCTTCAATCCACTGACAGCACGTCAACCCCGGTATACCACATCGCTCCAATTCACTCTATTCCTTGCCCTCCTTTCACCCTCCTGCATGTTCAGGCCCCGATCACACAAAATCTTTTTCACTCCATCTTTCCACCTCCAATTTGGTCTCCCTCTTCTCCTTGTTCCCTCCACCTCCGACACATATATCCTCTTGGTCAATCTTTCCTCACTCATCCTCTCCATGTGCCCAAACCACTTCAAAACACCCTCTTCTGCTCTCTCAACCACGCTCTTTTTATTTCCACACATCTCTCTTACCCTTACGTTACTCACTCGATCAAACCACCTCACACCACACATTGTCCTCAAACATCTCATTTCCTGCACATCCATCCTCCTGCGCACAACTCTATCCATAGCCCACGCCTCGCAACCATACAACATTGTTGGAACCACTATTCCTGCAAACATACCCATTTTTGCTTTCCGAGATAATGTTCTCGACTTCCACACATTCTTCAAGGCCCCCAGGATTTTCGCCCCCTCCCCCACCCTATATATATATATATATATATATATATATATATATATATATATATATATATATTTATATATATATATATATATATATATATATATATATATATATATATATATATATATATATATATAAAGAGGGGACGGGAGCGGGGGGCCGGAAATCCTCCCCTCCTTGTATTAACTTTCTAAAATGGGAAACAGAAGAAGGAGTCACGCGGGGAGTGATCATCCTCCTCGAAGGCTCAGAGTGGGGTGCCTAAATGTGTGTGGATGTAACCAAGATGTGAAAAAAGGAGAGATAGGTAGTATGTTTGAGGAAAGGAACCTGGATTTTTTGGCTCTGAGTGAAACGAAGCTCAAGGGTAAAGGGGAAGAGTGGTTTGGAAATGTCTGGGGAGTGAAGTCAGGGGTTAGTGAGAGGACAAGAGCAAGGGAAGGAGTAGCAATACTCCTGAAACAGGAGTTGTGGGAGTATGTGATAGAATGTAAGAAAGTAAATTCTCGATTAATATGGGTAAAATTGAAAGTTGATGGAGAGAGGTGGGTGATTATTGGTGCATATGCACCTGGGCATGAGAAGAAAGATCATGAGAGGCAAGTGTTTTGGGAGCAGCTAAATGAGTGTGTTAGCGGTTTTGATGCACGAGACCGGGTTATAGTGATGGGTGATTTGAATGCAAAGGTGAGTAATGTGGCAGTTGAGGGAATAATTGGTATGCATGGGGTGTTCAGTGTTGTAAATGGAAATGGTGAAGAGCTTGTAGATTTATGTGCTGAAAAAGGACTGATGATTGGGAATACCTGGTTTAAAAAGCAAGATATACATAAGTATACTTATGTAAGTAGGAGAGATGGCCAGAGAGCGTTATTGGATTACGTGTTAATTGACAGGCGTGCGAAAGAGAGACTTTTGGATGTTAATGTGCTGAGAGGTGCAACTGGAGGGATGTCTGATCATTATCTTGTGGAGGCTAAGGTGAAGATTAGTATGGGTTTTCAGAAAAGAGGAGTGAATGTTGGGGTGAAGAAGGTGGTGAGAGTAAGTGAGCTTGGGAAGGAGACCTGTGTGGGGAAGTACCAGGAGAGACTGTGTACAGAATGGAAAAAGGTGAGAACAATGGAAGTAAGGGGAGTGGGGGAGGAATGGGATGTATTTAGGGAATCAGTGATGGATTGCGCAAAAGATGCTTGTGGCATGAGAAGAGTGGGAGGTGGGCTGTTTAGAAAGGGTAGTGAGTGGTGGGATGAAGAAGTAAGATTATTAGTGAAAGAGAAGAGAGAGGCATTTGGACGATTTTTGCAGGGAAAAAATGCAATTGAGTGGGAGAAGTATAAAAGAAAGAGACAGGAGGTCAAGAGAAAGGTGCAAGAGGTGAAAAAAAGGGCAAATGAGAGTTGGGGTGAGAGACTATCAGTAAATTTTAGGGAGAATAAAAAGATGTTCTGGAAGGAGGTAAATAGGGTGCGTAAGACAAGGGAGCAAATGGGAACTTCAGTGAAGGGCGTAAATGGGTAGGTGATAACAAGTAGCGGTGATGTGAGAAGGAGATGGAATGAGTATTTTGAAGGTTTGTTGAATGTGTCTGATGACAGAGTGGCAGATATAGGGTGTTTTGGTCGAGGTGGTGTGCAAAGTGAGAGGGTTAGGGAAAATGATTTGGTAAACAGAGAAGAGGTAGTAAAAGCTTTGCGGAAGATGAAAGCCGGCAAGGCAGCAGGTTTGGATGGTATTGCAGTGGAATTTATTAAGAAAGGGGGTGACTGTATTGTTGACTGGTTGGTAAGGTTATTTAATGTATGTATGACTCATGGTGAGGTGCCTGAGGATTGGCGGAATGCGTGCATAGTGCCATTGTACAAAGGCAAAGGGGATAAGAGTGAGTGCTCAAATTACAGAGGTATAAGTTTGTTGAGTATTCCTGGTAAATTATATGGGAGGGTATTGATTGAGAGGGTGAAGGCATGTACAGAGCATCAGATTGGGGAAGAGCAGTGCGGTTTCAGAAGTGGTAGAGGATGTGTGGATCAGGTGTTTGCTTTGAAGAATGTATGTGAGAAATACTTAGAAAAGCAAATGGATTTGTATGTAGCATTTATGGATCTGGAGAAGGCATATGATAGAGTTGATAGAGATGCTCTGTGGAAGGTATTAAGAATATATGGTGTGGGAGGCAAGTTGTTAGAAGCAGTGAAAAGTTTTTATCGTGGATGTAAGGCATGTGTACGTGTAGGAAGAGAGGAAAGTGATTGGTTCTCAGTGAATGTAGGTTTGCGGCAGGGGTGTGTGATGTCTCCATGGTTGTTTAATTTGTTTATGGATGGGGTTGTAAGGGAGGTAAATGCAAGAGTCCTGGAAAGAGGGGCAAGTATGAAGTCTGTTGGGGATGAGAGAGCTTGGGAAGTGAGTCAGTTGTTGTTCGCTGATGATACAGCGCTGGTGGCTGATTCATGTGAGAAACTGCAGAAGCTGGTGACTGAGTTTGGTAAAGTGTGTGGAAGAAGAAAGTTGAGAGTAAATGTGAATAAGAGCAAGGTTATTAGGTACAGTAGGGGTGAGGGTCAAGTCAATTGGGAGGTGAGTTTGAATGGAGAAAAACTGGAGGAAGTGAAGTGTTTTAGATATCTGGGAGTGGATCTGTCAGCGGATGGAACCATGGAAGCGGAAGTGGATCATAGGGTGGGGGAGGGGGCGAAAATTTTGGGAGCCTTGAAAAATGTGTGGAAGTCGAGAACATTATCTCGGAAAGCAAAAATGGGTATGTTTGAGGGAATAGTGGTTCCAACAATGTTGTATGGTTGCGAGGCGTGGGCTATGGATAGAGATGTGCGCAGGAGGATGGATGTGCTGGAAATGAGATGTTTGAGGACAATGTGTGGTGTGAGGTGGTTTGATCGAGTAAGTAACGTAAGGGTAAGAGAGATGTGTGGAAATAAAAAGAGCGTGGTTGAGAGAGCAGAAGAGGGTGTTTTGAAATGGTTTGGGCACATGGAGAGAATGAGTGAGGAGAGATTGACCAAGAGGATATATGTGTCGGAGGTGGAGGGAACGAGGAGAAGAGGGAGACCAAATTGGAGGTGGAAAGATGGAGTGAAAAAGATTTTGTGTGATCGGGGCCTGAACATGCAGGAGGGTGAAAGGAGGGCAAGAAATAGAGTGAATTGGAGTCATGTGGTATACAGGGGTTGACGTGCTGTCAGTGGATTGAAGCAAGGCATGTGAAGCGTCTGGGGTAAACCATGGAAAGCTGTGTAGGTATGTATGTTTGCGTGTGTGGACGTGTGTATGTACATGTGTATGGGGGGGGGGGTTGGGCCATTTCTTTCGTCTGTTTCCTTGCGCTACCTCGCAAACGCGGGAGACAGCGACAAAGTATAAAAAAAAAAAAAAAAAAAAAAAAAAAAAATATATATATATATATATATATATATATATATATATATATATATATATATATGTGTGTGTGTGTGTGTGTGTGTGTGTGTAAAGGTGGGAGGTGGGCAGATTAAAAGGGTAGTGAGTAGTGGGATGAAGATTGTCAGTGAAAGACAAGAGGCATTTGGACGATTTTTGCAGGGAAATAGTACAAATGACTGGAAGACGTTTAAAAGAAAGAGGCGGGTCAAGAGAAAGGTGCAGGAGGTAAAAAAGAGGACAAATGAGAGTTGGGGTGATAGTATCGTTAAATTTTGGGGAGAATAAAAAGATATCTTGTAAGTAGGCAAATAAAGTGCGTAGGACAAGAGAACAAATGAGAACATCGGTGAAGGGGCTAATGGAGAGGTAATAACAAGTAGTGGTGAAGTGAGAAGGAGATGGAGTGAGAATTTTGAAGGTTTGTTGAATGAGTTTGATGAGAGTTTCAGATATAGGGTGTTTTGGTCGAGGTGGTGAAAGCTTTGCGGAAGATGAAAGCCGGCGACGCGGCGGGTTTGCAGTGAAATTTATTATAAAAGGGGGTGACTGTGTTGTTGACTGGTTGGTGAGAATATTCAATGTATGTATGGTTCACGGTGAAGTGCCTGAGGATTAGCGGAATGCATGCATAGTGCCAGTGTATAAAGGCAAAGAGGATAAAGGTAAGTGTTCAAATTACATAGGTATAAGTTTGTTGAGTATTCCTGGGAAATTATTTGGGAGGGTATTGATTGAGAGGGTGAAGGTATGTACACAGCATCAGATTGAGGAAGAGCAGTATTGTTTCAGAAATGGTAGAGGATGTGTGGATCAGGTGTTTGCTTTGAAGAATGTATGTGAGAAATACTTAGAAAAACAGATGGATTTGTATGTAGCATTTAAGGTCTGGAGAAGGCATATGATAGAGTTGATAGAGATGCTCTGTGGAAGGTATTAAGAGTATATGGTGTGGGAGGGTAAGTTGCTAGAAGCAGTGAAAAGTTTTTATAGAGGATATAAGGCATGTGTACGACTAGGAAGAGAGGAAAGTGATTGGTTCTCAGTGAATGTAGGTTTGCGGCAGGGGTGTGTGAGGTCTCCATGGCTGTTTATTTTGTTTATGGATGGGGTTGTTAGGGAGGTGAATGCAAGATTTTTGGAGAGGGGCAAGTACGCAGTCTGTTGTGGATGAGAGGGCTTTGGAAGTAAGTCAGTTGTTGTTCGCTGATGATACAGCGCTGGAGGCTGATTCGTGTGAGAAACTGCAGAAGCTGGTGACTGAGTTTGGTAAAGTATGTGAAAGAAAGCTGAGAGTAAATGTGAGTAAGAACAAGATTATTAGGTTCAGTAGGGTTGAGGGATAAGTCAATTGGGAGGTGAGTTTGAATGTAAAAAAAATGGAGGAAGTGCAGTGTTTTAGATATCTGGGAGTGGATTTAGCAGCGGATGGAACCATGGAAGCGGAAATGAGTCACAGGGTGGGGGAGGAGAGGGCGAAGGTTCCGAGAGCGTTGAAGAATGTGTGGAAGGCGAGAATGTTATCTCGGAGAGCAAAACTGGGTATGTTTGAAGGAATAGTGGTTCCAACAATATGGTTGCGAGGCATGGGCTATAGATAAGGCTGTGCGGAGGAGGGTGAATGTGTTGGAAATGAAATGTTTGAGGACAACATGTGTGTGAGGTGGTTTGATTGAGAGGTGTGTGGTAATTCAAAGAGTGTGGTTGAGACAGCAAAAGAGGGTGTACTGAAATAGTTTGGTCACATGGAGAGAATGAGTGAGAAAAGATTGACAAAGAGAATATATGTATCAGAGGTGGAGGGAACGAGAAGTGGGAGACCAATTTGGAGGTGGAAGGATGGAGTGAAAAAGATTCTGAACGATCGGGGCCTGAACATACAGGAGGGTGAAAGACGTGCAAGGAATAGAGTAAATTGGAACGATGTGGTATACTGGGGTCACGTTCTGTCAATGGACTGAACCAGGGTATGTGAAGCGTCTGGGGGAAACCATGGAAAGTTTTGTGGGCCCTGATGTGGGAAGGGAACTGTGGTTTCAGTGCATTACACATGACAGCTAGAGACTGAGTGTGAACGAAAGTGGCCTTTGTTGTCTTTTCCTAGCGTTACCTCGCACGCGCGCGGTTGGAGGGGGGTGCCATTTCATGTGTGGCGGGGTGGCGACTAAACTGGATGAAGGTAGCAAGTATGAATATATACACGCGTATATATGTATATGTCTGTGTATGTATATGTATACGTTGAAATCTATAAGTATGTATATGTGCGTGGGTGGACGTTTATGTTTATACATGTTTATGTGGGTGGGTTGGGCCATTCTTTCGTCTGTTTCCTTGCGCTACCTAGCTAACGAGGGAGACAGCGAAAAAGTATATTATATATATATATATATATATATATATATATATATATATATATATATATATATATATATATATATATATATATATATAATATTTCAGGAAACACTATAAAGTGAAATGAAGTGTTTCCAGCAGCCAGACCGGGGACCAAGCTCTTGGCTCCCATCAAATGACTGAGCAAAGTCAAGGATTCCAAATAGCTGTAGTTTCGTTGCGCACACCGTTCATACCTTCTCTTACAAATCTAGATTCTTGGAATGTGGTAAAACAAGGGAATGATTTATCAGGCAACAACACTAAGAATGAAAAGTGAGATTTCACTCGCCGTGTAAACTTGAGTATGCGGAGTCCGACAACCCCAGTATGTGTATGTGTGTGTGTGTGTGTGTTACGCCGTGAATGAAGTCACTTTGGCGAGTTTGTATCCTTGGAAAGACAGTGTCATAAAAGAACCTTAAAAACCATTGGGTCTACATATCCATGCTGCTGCAAGTAGTACAGCCCATGGCTACGGGAACATTTAGAAAGGACCTAAAATACCAGCCCTGATCTGTTCATGCGTACCAGGTTTTCTTCAGGGGCTGGGGAATAATGAATCCGCCATAATTATGATTAAAAACTCAAAACAAGAGTGTTATATAAGAACACAATGTATTTGAAGAGCTTAAAGCTTTTAGAGTAATCTGAATAATAAAACAAACCACTATGAATCAAATTCTCGTATACTGACGACTCTTTGCATTCATTATGAAACCGGCGACTATTTTGTTTGAAATTATTTTTCTTTTTATTAAACAGTTGGCGGTAATAATCAAAGCAGTACTTACGCAGAAAGAGGAACTTTCGTTACTGTACACGTAATTGTTCTACGAAGATGGTGTAACGAACGCGAGTTTCATGGGTCACTAGAGTAAGTCAGTGAAACAGTTAGTGTGCTCAAACAACCCTGTCCATCCCCATATATGTTTAGTGGCTATACACAGCTAAGGTTTGTTGTGGGTACAAGCGTATGACGCTCTCAGTGAAATTATCGTACATCATACATTTAGAGCGCCAGCAGTCCGCCTGAATGTGTCTGAGGCTATCTTTAGGAAAGAATGGTCTTCTGTACAGTACTTCATGGATGTTAAATGAAAGAGACTGCC
Organism: Panulirus ornatus; assembly: GCF_036320965.1. Taxonomy (NCBI): domain Eukaryota; kingdom Metazoa; phylum Arthropoda; class Malacostraca; order Decapoda; family Palinuridae; genus Panulirus; species Panulirus ornatus. The sequence goes on along the minus strand of NC_092260.1, from coordinate 14,704,903 downwards.
AGCTTTCAGGTTCTCTAAAATGCACCACTTTCTCAAGGCTCTGATCATTTGGGCTTTACGCTTATCAACTGCTACGTACCAACCGAAAAATCTTTAAAACCTCAAGGTCTTCGTAACATCAAAAACCCTCACTACAGATGCGGCCTATGATTTATACAGTTACTTACAGCACCATTCACTAAGTACATAAAACCGATAATTGTCGTTTTGTTGTACCTATCGTGTCCTGAGTAACTGACTGGAATGGACATTTACCATGAGTTGTGGTTTAAATCTAATGGAGATACGCCAGGAGGTTGAGACGATCCCTGTGGAGCTAATGGGAGGAGGACAACGATTGGGTGCCGTCAATGGATAACAAATTAGTGGGGGGGGGGGGTGCAGTAATGTCCGAAACCAGAATGTCCTGTTCTCAGATTCCGATTGGCTGCTGATAATACGGTGAATATCTTTCCCCATTGTTGATTTTAGGGAAGGGTTTGTGAGAGCACGGCGAGGAAGGTCTGTATGTAGGGGGATGAAGTATGCACCATCTACTAATGTATCAATTAAACATCAATATTTTGAATTTACATTTGAATTTAAGAGAATCGACTGCCCAAGTCTTAAATTTAAGGTCGTCATCGCCAGGCTACAATCAAATAAACCAACACCTTGAGGTGTCCAAGAATATTCTAGGACCATACACCCTTACAACATTATATACGTGATACGTGATGGCGCCGCATTTTGAAAAACGATACAAGTGTTGCTCCCGATCCGAAGGTCACCTCGCACATATATGTCCGCAGGAACAAGAAGTTATAAACACGTGCGCCATTTGTTTATTCTTACGTGATATGTAGTTAATAACATCACCACTATGGTATGTGCCATCTGGAGTCCTCATGTGAACTAATACTAGTGCCTGGAAGGGCTTTGAAGTGATGCACGAAATGTTGCTATACATGATTCCCTTTTCATTTAATACTTTTTGTACTTAGGATTCTAAGTTCAGGGCGAAATTGTGCACGAATTCGAACTCCACTCTCATTCCACTTTTGCCATCTACTAATCTTTTCTTTCATTCAAAACTTTGTCTAAATATTTCCGACGCAGCCATGATTCCTCTTATTAATGCAACTGAGAATCCAAGATCTTGCTAAATTTGGACCTCTGTGAGCTCGTGTAGTCACACATCCTCGATGAACGTGATTGCTCCCTCCCGATGGAGGTCGGGTAGCACTAAAGTTAAGATCGCTATAATTAGTCCTTAATACTCTTGATGCACATCTAAGATGAATCTTTTATTCTGCATATAAAATCATTGGAGTATAATTCAAATGGTCAGTGTATGCTGTCTTTGAATTAATCATCCCTAACGCCTAATGATATTAAAAGATTTTTCGGTTGGTTGATATAGCCTGGCGTCGACGACTTTAGATCCTGGCAGTTGGTAGGCCTGAAGCCCCAGACATCCAGCCAACTAAACCAGACTATTCAACGTAAGTCATTTACTGCACGCTAACCCAATGTACCACACATGAAAGCTGTTTCACGACAACTCAAAATACCCCATTTAAATCCTACTTCAAGCAAACACAATGAAAATCGCTGTCAAACAGATATTCATTAGTCGACATGCATGCTGATGTGGATGCTAACCAAACTTTGGAATCGTTCTTACCTCATTGTGGAAATCCTGCTGATTTCTTTTTAGTAAAGAGGAAGCTAAGGCGCAACTCTTGAAAAACATTGTCTTGCAAGCACGGTACGCGGAAAGCAGCGTTTTTTCATACACTGATATCTGATAAAAACATTGAGGAAAGTTTGTTACCACAACACTCCACAGTCAAAGCATGTTCTGTGTGCGCGCGCATGAACACGAAAGCAAAACAAAACCACCGGAATAATTTCTGTAATCTTTGTATCGAATATAAATGAAAACTTAAGATTAGAGTCGTTAAAGAACATATACCTGAAACTAAGCTGATATTGTTTACGTTTGCATTTCTGCTTATGAAGCAGTACAAGGGAATACGTTTTTATCGCAGACATTTTCATAACTGCCGTTTTCTTTTAATCCTCCGGAACAGCGCCCCATAAATAGGAACTTAACCTTCATGATGGCAGCAGATTTTAGGAGATATAAGAAAAGCCCTGACCTATCCCTGGTTGGTTAAGTCATAGCTTGTTAACGAAAGGGTGACTGGGGAGATTGGGTAACTTAAAAAAGTGTATTTAGGGGGGAATCTGAGACTAGTAGGCGACGCGAGGCCCTCGTACTTCACAGAATACATTAAGATTGCCCACGACATAAAACGGATACTGCTTTCAATGAATTGGGAAGAAAATAAATGCCGATTTTGCTGTCTGTACACCAGTGTGAATGATCACGATACTTAGAATCAGTGCGGCTAGAACAGTCTGTATATTGTGTATACATGTATACGTTAATGAGTTATGCACATGAACCAAGTCATTGAAATGCAGGGGTGTTGGAGGCGCGGGGTAGAAAAGTTTGAGAAACTCTGCCGTAAATTATGTTCAGTGCGGCTGTCCCTGATCCGCTGATCCTTCTCTCTTACTAATCTACGAACAGCCTACGATTTTGTTCACGGTATCAAATACAATCCGTCGCCGTCAATGATATCAAGGGGAAAATATCCTTGCACTAAGGACTGGGAAAAAGGCACAAATGACTGAAAAGTTTTTCGGTTGATACATTCCGTGATAAATTAAATGTCGGAACATTTGACATATGTAGCCGACATAATGACAGTCTTACAAAAATGAAAGAGTGGACTTTGCGGTTTTTCTTGTCCATTTGTAGGTTTCGTTAATGTAATCAAACCTACCATTACGTTTATTCAATTAAGGGATGATGATGTTAAGGCGTTATCACTTTACGTTTGCTTGTGGTATTCGGCAGCCTTGATGCTGAAGCAGCCCTTTAGAGAGCGGAATTCTTTAATGATAATAATAACGATTGTAACTAATCAATAAACACTTTACTAGTCATTGGATTCTTTTTGACATAATTGACTATCAGAAAAGAAACTCATAGAACAACGTCTTACTATCAGAAAAAGAAACCCATAGAACAACGTTTTCCTATCAGAAAAAGAAACAACGTTTTACTATCAGAAAAAGAAACTTACAGAACAACGTTTTACTATCAGAAAAAGAAACTCATAGAACAACGTTTTACTATCAGAAAAAGAAACTCATAGAACAACGTTTGACTATC
>NC_092260.1:14264174-14396674 GCF_036320965.1 Panulirus ornatus | reverse complement strand
ATTGGGATATATTTTTTTCCCCTTTAAACATTCTAGTTTTGGTTTTGCTGGATTAGTTTACGAAGTTATGTTAGGTTTTGTTGGGATGAGTTAGGGTAGTTTAGGTTTAGCTTACGTTTTGTCTGGTCACGGAAGGATATTCGTAATGAGCGACTCGTCTATTAGAGAGAGAGAGAGACCTCGAATATATTGATACAGTGAACAAAAAACGAGGGAGATGTATGAGAGAGGGAAAGGCCGTGGGAGGGACAGGTACTACTACTACTATTGTCCAAACCCTCTCTCTCGTTGGCAGTAGAGTCAGGCGGAAACCCGGGGATTCTTAGCGCCCTATGATGCCGGGGACGAGGGGCCGTTGGATATACAGAGCCAATCCTTTATCCGTACCGCAACCCCAACTGACCTGACCACTGCCACATCCCCAGTCGCCCCTTGTAGTTCTGGTACACTGTGAAGATAAGGATTTCTCGGTCTCGGAAAAACAATGTTAACAATATATACTGGTATATGGTATATGAGACTAACCATCTGCTGCTATAGAGGCTAATGAGGCGGTTGGTATGTGAACCTAACATTCTGCAAGTATATAAGACTAATATTCTCTTGGTATATGAGCTTAACATTCTGCTGGTATACAAGACTAACATTCTGCAGGTATATGAGACTAATATTCTGTTGGTATATGAGACTAACATTGTGTTGGTATATGAGACTAACTAACATTGTGTTGGTACACGAGACTAACACTGTGGTTGTACGTGAAACTAACTCGAGAATCAGCTATATGAACTTCGTTGCAAGACAGGCCACACTGGCTGGTCACCAAACTCGGGGGAAAATGGCCCCCGGGTTGTGCCCTGTTCGCATACATCTTAATGTTTTTCTACTCTTGTTGTCTACTGAGGGAGAGGCAGTCGGGGAAAAAAAGAGGGATTACGCAACTCCCTATCGTAAGTGAAAGCAGCAAGCGTGCCCAATCTAGACAAATGGGGAGACAATAAACTTCATGGGCAGAAAAAGGCGTTTACGTACAGATTTGTTGTGGTTATCAGTTCGGTTGGACTTGCCTTCTCTCTTCGGTAGTATACTGCCTCCGTACGTTATACCTCCTAAGGAGGACCTCAAGTTTACGATAGTCTACTCATGTTAAGGCGGCGATATCGCGATCGGCAAGAAACCCATCAATGCGAATGCGGGATATGGTCGCTGACACCGAGGAATCAACACAGGTATTCAAGAGTTTGCGCCAAAATGTCACTTCTCAGTCTTACCATACGATGTTCTGGGATGTGGATACACACAATGAACGGATAATACTATCAAGGGTTAGACTGCGAGTACCGTTACTGTATCTATGATATAAATCTTTGATATTTCTAGTCATTAACGATAATTTATCTAACTCTAGTCTAATAATTGGTTGCCATAACTACTGTCGAAGCTCTGGATGAAGTCAAACGCAGTGGCCTGTTGCTACAGTGAGATCCTGAGTCAGTCTTGCAAAACGTAGTGATGCTAAACTCACTTTCGTGGGCAACAGCACTTGAACATACAGCATGTAACTGCTCTTGCATCTGTTCCTGGCTGATGGTGATTAGCTGAACGGGGAAAAAATTAAACATAAAAAGATGAACTTGTTTACCATGGTGCCGAACCAGACCTAAGTATATGTATAATGAGGGATCTAACAACTACCCTCTGTTAACTGGTTATCAAGCTTAAAAACACCCTGGTCAAATACACATCACAAAGCTCCCGTGCCACTCAAACATGGGGGTCAGAGCCCACCACGCACTAGCTATTTTCTGCGTGTGGCCGGTGGCGGCGGCGCAGATGTACAGCAGATGTGACAACACAGGTTACGTACTGCAGTTCTAAAACCATCTCGCCTGCCTGCATGGCGGGTCTCCGCCCTGACTCACACCGTCGGGCTCCTCTCGCCACCTCGACACAACACCGCACACGCTGATCCTCGCCTGAGTCTCTCCCCCTCACCAAGACCCCACCATCCTTCCTCAAGTTAACACAGTCATGAACCGTTCCTCCAGGCCCGGAATGCCTCTACAATAATACACTGACGCAGGTGACGTCTTCACGTGTGGAATGAAACCGCAAGGAACGTTACGAGCGACGACTGTATCATCATCACCTCCAAAAGCTGGTGCCAATGTGTGTATCGTATGTGTTTGGACTCCATGTAGTCGACCATGGAAAGGTCTTCCACACAAAGACCAGTCAGGCACACGTTAAATAATGTCATCGCTAAGTAAGTGCACAGGGATGAGCGTCAACAGCTAAGTAGTTATCAAGATAAAATCTGTTCACTAAACAAGAAAAATACAAGAATTAATCTTTGGACAACAATTCTGTCAACATGAGTTCAGAAGTTCAGTGTCTCATGATACCATACCATTAGATTACGTCTTAGATGAATGTTCAGATATCTTTTTATGTACCATATGATCCACGACACGAGTGAAGATGGCTGGAATTGTTAACAGCAGGATTTCAGTTACATTTCTTTAATTATTTATGGAAAGGTTCACTCGTCAGTTTACGGTGACACACACACACACACACACACACACACACTTTACGTCATTACGCACAGCTGCCAGCATGATAGATCATCCAGGAGGGAGCTGGGAGCAGAGGTACACTTATCATACCCTGGTTCCAAGTCGGTTTATATTCAATAGTGACATAAAACAGTTCATACAAATACTGTACGTATCCAGGCGTTGGCTTCGCGGGCGCGTCCCATGCCCAACTGGACTAGAAGAGAGAGAGAGAGAGAGAGAGAGAGAGAGAGAGAGAGAGAGAGAGAGAGAGAGAGAGAGAGAGAGAGAGAGAGAGAGAGACCCACGAAGCTTGTCAAAATGAAGAAGTAATATTGGGAAACAATTACAATAGACCTGTGGATGTACTACCGATATTCGCGAAGTCTATCAGCTTTTGCATTGGGAAAACGTTTCACGAAGCACAGTGCAATGCAACAAGACTTAATGCAATGCACACAGCAAGGTGACTTTAAAGATATACATCAGAATACATCAGAGCTACAGCACTAAGATGAACCAGGAAGAGAATTAAGAGAGTTGTGTATCAACTATACTAAATATGGCCGATTCTATTATCACTGTGCCAATGAAATGATAAAATCATCCGATCGTATACGGCATATGAAGGTATCATATTATCTACAGCAATCAAATATAATAAATTCCCGAGATGAACGAGACAGTATCTTTCTTCTTTATCTGACTCGAATCTATTTCACAGCGAGGTCAGCTCACCATTGTCCAGACACCAGTCTCACTACGGACACTTTTCGCCCACTGAGCACGACGTTACGACCCTTGCATACGATCGCCTGACATTTAACGTGACCCTGAAGTCTCAGATGAAAGGTTGCGCCATTATACTCAAAAAGGTCGCATCGTCAAAGGGTCATCATGCCTTTGTGGTCAATGGTCCTCCTTTCGTGTTCGAGGATCACAACGTCGTACTCAATGATCACACTGTGATACTCAAGGCTCATACCTTCGTACTCAAGGCTCATACCTTCGTACTCAAGGCTCATACCGTCGTACTCAAGGCTCATACCGTCGTACTCAAGGCTCATACCTTCGTACTCAAGGCTCATACCTACGTACTCAAGGCTCATACCGTCGTACTCAAGGCTCATACCGTCGTACTCAAGGCTCATACCTTCGTACTCAAGGCTCATACCTTCGTACTCAAGGCTCATACCGCCGTACTCAAGGCTCATACCGTCGTACTCAAGGCTCATACCGTCGTACTCAAGGCTCATACCGTCGTACTCAAGGCCCATACCTTCGTACTCAAGGCTCATACCGTCGTACTCAAGGCTCATACCGTCGTACTCAAGGCTCATACCGTCGTACTCAAGGCCCATACCTTCGTACTCAAGGCTCATACCGTCGTACTCAAGGCTCATACCGCCGTACTCAAGGCTCATACCGTCGTACTCAAGGCTCATACCGTCGTACTCAAGGCTCATACCGTCGTACTCAAGGCCCATACCTTCGTACTCAAGGCTCATACCGTCGTACTCAAGGCTCATACCGCCGTACTTAAGGATCGCACAGTCGTATTCAGGCGCCTTCCAAAGGCATGCAAGGGGATCGATCATAATCTATCATTATTTTCACGAAGCAAAAAGCCATGCGTCTTGGAATGAACGGCTACACATTACTGATTTTTTGGAGGGCCGAAGAATGTTTCGCGCGCGCCCCCACAGTACACTGAGCGCTACGGCAGCTGGGTGTCTGTGGATCTCCTTCAACCAATGATAAGAAATATTCTCTATCCCTCAGTTCGTTCTGTGTGATGACCTAGTTGAAATTACCTATTTGGGCGGTGGTGGAAGGTCGCTATGAAGTAATGGGAATCCCATCTCTTGAACTTTATCATTATCCAGCTTTTTAAACTTGTAACATCAGCATTCCCAATTTCATCACAGTTTATACCATTTATTTCCTCTGGTTACTGTAAGAATACTTCATGACATCTCTTCTATTACGTCTGTTGCTTATGCTCTTCTTCTGGTTGTTCTAACTTTGTATCTTTCGAAGAGCTGTTCGCTGTCGACGCCATCAGACAGTATAAACAACTTGAAAGTTGTTGTGATCAAGTCACCCTTTACTCTTCTCTCTTTGGATGAACAAGCCCATTCTAGTTCTGGGCCCATATAAGCAGTGAACGTTTTCCTGAACGTTTCATCATCCATGCCCTTAAATGTGGCTATAATATTTGCCAACAGTTTGTCTCCTTTACAATCAACCTGAGGTGAGGCTCTGACGACACGTTAGGTGTAATGTCTACCACCATGTCCCTCTCCACACGAAGAAGAACCCCACAGCATATTTCTCACTGGATGATATTCGTATCCAGTCCCTTCTCCAGCGTGCCCCATCCTCACTACCCTGGCTTTTACTCGATCTGAATTCCATCAACTATGTTTCACACCAACTGCAAAGTCTGTCCAGAGCCTTTTGTTAATTGATGAAATCCTTATCATCTTTTTTTTTTTTTTTTACATCCATTATGACCTTAGCGCGACCCGCAAACACATTTAGGTATGAGACTAGTCCTTCTGGCAAGTCATTTAATGTTGTGTGTGTGTGTGTGTGTGTGTGTGTGTGTGTGTGTGTGTGTGTGTGTGTGTGTGTGTGTGTGTGTTACTATCAGGACAGGGATGGGGGACGCGAGACTTGTAATATACCAAAAATAAAACCTGAATTAAGTTCCATCGTTTAAATGTGGCATTTTCTTCAAGTTATTAGCCCAGTTAAGTTCCATGTTAAACATTCGATAAGGGGAGTAACTTGCAAAATCCAGGAGAGTTACGGCGCCCATGCTGTTCAACACTTTCCACTTTCTCTTCTGAGCATTTGCTCCGATTTTACAAAAAGCTGATCGCATCTGAGGAGGTTCCAGCTCTACATACTCACAAGACAGAGTAGAGTTCTAAGCCATCCGACTTATCAACTCTGCCAAACTGACCGCGATGCGTGTCTCACGCCGCTGGAGTGTTCGTTCACCTCCCTCTCTTTCAAACAGCACTTGGCACTTCTGTCCCTAAGAGCTGGCTGCTTGTGTGCCCTAACCATCAGCTTCAACAAGTAATACCCGGCAAGCTACGGTATCACATGATTACTGTGTGGCCGTTAGTTAATTCAAGTGTGGGTCGTTGTGATGTCTTCGAAGCTTTGGAACGTTTTACCCCATCATGTCTTTACCAAGAACAACGGCCGCGCCCTTTGGAAAGGATGATTTTCCACTTTTAAAATTCTTGAGAAGCTATTTTTCATTCTCTTTTCTTCTATCTTCTCTTTAAACGCTTTCGTATTTCAATCAAGGCTTGGCCTCGATGCAGACTTTCGTCCGTGACTGAAGCCTCCTAAGAGTAAAACATGGATAAAGTTTAATAAGAAACTGATTTGAACTTATTGTGTGGCATGCTACCCAGCCGACACACACACACACACGGTAGATGTGAGTACATGAACAGTAGCAGAGTCTTGAGAGGTGATAATTGCTGTTCCTGACGAGCGGTCATTCAACTTGGACCACAAAGGAAGATAAACAAAACAAAACAAAAAAAAAATACACATGCAGATACCACAAAACACTTAAATCATATCGAACACTGTGGTGGGGCCAGACCATCACTCACAGGTGAGACAAAAACACCTACATGTGCATTCCTTAACACAGAGGACGCGCCACAAAAAGTCCAGCTCTTTCAACGCACAAAAGAAGCCACAAAAACCATAGACATCTCAACGTAAAAAAGAGAAAAAAAAAATAACCCAGAAACATATATTTGTGAGCACGGTGGCTGAAGTAAATAGGCATCACAGAGTTCGGAAACCCACGATGAACGAAAATGTTACTATTTACTTTTGAACACAGTGGTTGAACTTACCCTCAAAATGTTCTTGAACATAAAATGTGACTTAAAACAACTGTGTTTCTCAAAAGACATATTTTGAAACAGCAATACACTGTGTCAACACAGTGGGTGAACTTTCTCTCAAAATGTTCTTGAACACACAACGTGACTCAAAACAACTGTGTTTCTCAAAACACATATTTTGAAACAGCCATACACTGTGTCCTGCAACGCAGATAAGACTGAAAAAAAGACACATCCAAACAGCGGGAGAAGCAGGAATGGCTATACAGCTCTGAAGACGCGAAATATATCTTTTTACACCTCAATCCACGCCAAGTCGTAGCCAGTTCTAGCACAAAACGAAGTTATATACACAACGATAACAAGATAAGGCTTATAGTTGTGGGGGGAGAGAGAGTATAGATCTCTGACCTCCCTCCCTCCCTCCCTCGCCACGACAAACACGAGGATCAGAAGGAGACACACGTGTCTGAACACACACACACACCCTCACACACAAGGGCAAGCCGCCGCACCAGACCTCCATACACACAGGAGCGGACGGGGTTAAGGGTGAGGAACCTTCACATTCCTCACACGTCGCACGGTGGGCGGGCCACCCGTCTCCTCTCCTCACTATCTTTAGCCCGAGGGGCCCCGCGCGAGACGTATCACCAGCAATGATGCTAATTGTTATCATTTGAGGCTGTGGCTTACCCCCCCAGCGCAGACACTTACCCCCGTCACCAGCTAGACGTGTCCCAGCCAGGAGCCAATTATTCTGTCATCAATCCTTGTCATAAGATAATTACTCGTTTGTGCCGGGAATTTTCTTTCGAGGATACGATCACAGGTCGCGGATCTAAATGAAACACGATAAGAGGCTACGAAAAGTGGACGAAGTCTCTCAGACTGGTCTCCATTCGTCCTAGACTAACTGACGGTGTGGCGAACCTTCGTATTCTTATGCCAATGCGAGGAGCCGATGTTGGGTCGGAGGGTGCGAACGGCGCCGAACCGCGCATTGATATCATAAGGCATCCCTTACCCTCGCCTGATATCGAGCCATGTCAGCGACTGCTGGTTGGCGGTCTGACTCCTGGTTCGGTGAAATCGTAAAGTGTATAGTCATGCGGCCCTAGAGAGAGTAAATTGACCGTATAAAACTTAAATCCTCCGTGTAAAGGAGCCATTACACAGATATATGTGACAAATTGTGTTCGTTTCTTAGCGCTATCTGTCGTGCAGAACTGTGGGAGCACAGCGAAAAAGCAGATATACGGGAACTAGCGGAGGGAACGTGAGAAAAAAAAACCCATGATCTATTTGCAAATTAAGCTGCCTTGCCAGCTCCACTGACCTCTAATTTAAGCATCCTCTTTAAGCTACGAGCACAGAGTCTGGGCGAAGGAAAAGTTACTTCTTTGCTGTTCAGAGTTCAAGCTTGTGCACATTATGTTTCACAGGACTGATGCTTTGGAGTGACCCTCTCCGCCCCTCCGCCAGCGTATCGATCGACCTAACGACACGACGAGGTAGAAATGCATTCGGGGTCTCGCAACGTCGCATGAGTCGCGTCGTTGACCACAGCGACGGACGGACCCTTGGGGGGGTATCATGGACGAAAGCCTGTGACGTGACCTTTACGGTCTGGTCGAAGTGCAGGCCATCATGTGAACCCAAGGGTCGTACCATCGCGCTGAAGGATCTATCATCAACCTTGAGGGCTTCAGTAAACCAGAACTTAAGACAAGTAAATTATTACTTCAAGAGACTCTATTATTACAGGTTATCGATGGAATCTCACCGACATTATCATTTTCTAAGACACAATTCTGGATGAGGCGAGTGATGCCTCAGAGTGTTCATATGATCGAAGCCATAACAGAAGCGCTTCACGTCCATGTGTTATACAATGTTAACTATACATTACTAGGCCATACGGTTGTTATATACAAGTTTGTTCTAGTTCGCTAGACACGTAGTACTGTTGGAAAAGTTTGCACATATATATATATATATATATATATATATATATATATATATATATATATATATATATTATCCCTGGGGATAAGGGAGAAACAATACTTCCCATGTATTCCCTGCGTGTCGCAGAAGGAACAAAGAAGGGGGCCAAGCGAGGATATTCCCTTAAAGGCTCAGTTCTTAGCGCTCCCTCGTTAACACGGGAAATGGCGAATAGTATGAAAAAAAAATAAATATATAAAATGATAGTAGAGCCGAGTGGGTGTTGTGTTATCTTAAGGAATATCTTTTTTTCATGATATTTGATCAACTTCTTGTACTTGTCAGCCACTTCTTTTTTCTTTTTCTTTTCCTCCAGACACATTTTTCCTCTCTCGGAACAGCGTGGTTGGCTATAATTCAGCAGATTTCTGTGTCCCACTGCCATCTCTGATCTTTACTTTGCTCAGTTTTCCTCCTATCATTCTTATATATTTTCCCCTACTAAACTCCCGGCCAGTTAATTTCACGTGTCTGAAATAAGTAGGCGATAGTTACGATCTTACCATTATCAACGAACATTTTACTTACCAATCATTAACTAATATTTATCACTAAACTTACTTAGAATATAGCGAGTATGATCACTGAATCCTGTAGATACGGTATTCGTATTTCTAACTGTGATGATGTACGTCCGACTTTGAATTTGTACTGAGCCTCATATGACAGGAAACTACCCCCGTCAGTACCCATTCCATCACACACACATACACACCACAGCAAACGTAGAGCAGCGATGATGGGTCACAGCGAAAGAAGGCCTCGATCTGTCTCTCAACCAGCAGGAATCTCTCTGTGTGTGTGTGTGTGTGTGTGTGTGTGTGTGTGTGTGTGTGAGTCTGTCGTTCATGTCACGCCTTCGGAGAGAAGTTATGTGAACCAAACAGCCGCTGGGTAAACATTACAACTGCATCCACAGGTAAAAAGAAAATAATGAGCAAGTTGAACACATAGTATATAAGGGTAAAACCAGGATGTGCTTCTCAAGTTTGGTCACAGGACCTAAAGAAGCACTAAGAGCTAATAGAGAAGGTCCAGAGGAGGGCAACATAGATGGTACCAGAATTACGAGAAATGGTGTTAAATTTGCCTTAAGTGTGTCCAGCTCGCATGACAGAAGAGTGAAGGTTTACCTGACCACAGATTTTTTCTCTTCAAGTTTTTACAACAAATTGATGAAATATAGAGTAAACAGTTCTTCTAGAGATGTATGGATAAAAGAACCAGAGGACAACATGAAATCATACGAGACTTAAAAAAATGAACAGGACTTTTATAATGTAAGGGTGTTGGATAAGTGAAAGTGAATGAAGACATGGTAAATTCATACAACATATGGATATTCAAATAATTGTATTACAGAAAAATTTCAAAGAAATGGGGCCTCGAATGCTAAACTCCCTCCCCGTCCTGTACAAATAGGTATTTAAACACACACACACACACACACACACACACACACATATATATATATATATATATATATATATATATATATATATATATATATATATATATATATATATATATCTCTGGGGATAGGGGAGAAGAATACTTCCCACTTAATCCCAGCATGTCGTATAAGGCGACTAAAAGGAGAGGGAGCAGGGGGCCGGAAATCCTCCCCTCCGGTTTAAACTTTTCTAAAAGAAGGAACAAAGAAGGGGGCCAAGTGAGGATTTTCCCTCTTAGGCTCATTCCTCTGTTCTCAACGCTACCTCGCTAACGCGGGAAATGACGAACATGTATTATATATATATATATATATATATATATATATATATATATATATATATATATATATATATATATATATATATAATGTGCATTATTAGTGCTTACGTACATTTCTGATCCCTGGTTGGCTTACATTCCGGTACAAACAGGAAACAGCTACACATCTTCTGCAAGCAGTAAGATAAACGAACAAGAAATAAACTTTTTTGCACCTGGCCGCTGGTCACTGTCCTAGACCAGACCAGACCAGATCAGACCAGACCAGACCAAACAAACAGACCTAGACGAAGTAAACAAAGCTACCATCCACCGTCTATACAGACAGCTGGCTGGGGATTCGACTTTGGGGTTCCAATACATATATCTTTTTTTTTTGCCTTACATTGGATAAAGCTGAAGCCACGTGAATGAGAAGCTGCTATCTGTCTAGTCACACCGCTCCTTCCATCTTGTGACGGACGTTGCTCACGCAGAGTGATCGACTTATGACAGGTCTGGGTTAAATATATACAACGAACATGATACCCAAACAACCTAGCCAGAACTAACCCAACTCGTATTGGCAAACTCCCTAGAGTTTTCCTCCTCTCCCCCAACGTTCGTGATCAATATCGTACAAAGGTCGTATCACTCCGGCACCTGAAATCTTAAATACAATAATTCCGTTTTCTGATCACAAAAGAATCATATGACCTCAGACAAACTTCCCTGTAAACTATTTACTTCCTTAATACCCGATAATACATTATGTGTACATCAGTGCTTTTCTTCGAACAATACACAAGTGGTGATATGCTCACTACTGCAGTCTACACCGGACAGTTACCTGCTTCATAATATTTTTGTATCTTGTATCCACTTCGTCGTACTCACGTATCATCATCGCGCATCGTATAAGCTTCGCTAAACCGTATACCAAATCCTGCAGCGAGTGTGTACACACGACCTAACTCCCGATTAAGTGATGAACGATCATGCCACTCCAGGTAGCTCTCGCATGTGGTTTGCTCGTTCAAGGAAATTATTAAATGAACAAGTGAACTACATCTTTATAACCCTACGACTCGTTTTCTGTATGTTCGTTGACCAACATTCAGGTCTTGAAATGTAGGGAGCATGATGCGTTGTATCCCACTGGATATTCGACTTAGGTCAATGAGCGACAACATAGTTTCTGAAAACGAGTCACTTACAAACTGGAGTTTTTAGAGTACAACTGCTGTTAGCTAAATGACCATTATGCCAGCATCCTAAACACACACGTTCCTTTTACACATGGAAGAATAATGTGTATGTATGTGTGTGTGTGTATGCGTGTGTGTGTGCATGTGTGTGTGTGTGTGTATGCGTGTGTGTGTGCATGTGTGTGTGTGTGTGTGTGTGTGTGTGTGTGTGTGTGTGTGTGTGTGTGTGTGTGTGTGATTAAAATCTTCCGTGTTACAGGGAGAGAGTTTTACGCTTGTGCATCCCCGCCTCTTAACCCCATATACGTGAATGTACCAAGTCTTTAGATTGAATGGTTGTGAACCGCTCATCACTATTTACCCCTTGAGCAAGACGATATGACTTTTGAACGCAACGTTAAGCCCCGTGGGTATAATGGCATGATGGTCTTTGACGTGGCGCCTTCAGGATAAGGTCAAAGTCTACGTCCAAGGGTCGTACCATCGCGTTCGAGGGTCATAATGTCGTCCTGAAGGAGCTAAACTGCAAATATAACACACACACACACACACACACACACACACGTCACATTCGGACGTCTGCACTCTGGACGCCTCCCATCTCCTCACCGTTATAAATATTTGAGTCAATACATCACAGGATCCCTCCTGCCCAAGCTGCAACCACCACCACACGAATAACACCACATCCCTACACCATAACTGTCCTGCGCTTACTCGACACATGGAAATAGACATCACCACCACACTTCATGACCTGTAATTTAGGCAAGTGGACGTGGATGAATTCCTGAACGCTGCGGGGGAGGCCCCCGTTAAAGGGGGTCCTGGGGGATTGCAAGGTATAAATATATTCGTTAACTTTTCCAGCGATAACGTTACCATCAGGCAACGTCTGTTGGTCGGGTGAAGATCATAGTAACGTCTGTTGGTCGGGTGATGATCATAGTAACGTCTGTTGGTCGGGTGATGATCATAGTAACGTCTGTTGGTCGGGTGATGATCATAGTAACGTCTGTTGGTCGGGTGATGATCATAGTAACGTCTGTTGGTCGGGTAACGATCATAGTAACGTCTGTCATCGCACACTCCTCCTCCTCAGAAACCTCCACAAACCTTCCTCAGATTAGCTTATTAAGCTGCTTTCGTTCCCTTGAGCTGAAGATCAACACACTTCCCAGGACTGGATTGGAAACCGATTCAGATACTGCAAGTGAATGAGCTTAAGACCACATCAATCCGATGACAGACAGACGGGCTGGTTGCATGTTGAATTATCTTTAACAAACAAATACAAATGCAAACATCTAAAAAAAAAAAAAACTAATTTTTACAATCTGATTTAATAGGTTATTACTGAGAGACGATATATGAAAAGTGGCACTGGTTCACTGGGTAATGAGAATATTTACGGGAAACTGACCAAGAACGTGTCATGCTGTACACAGGCGATGGGCATTAGGGAGTCGGATAGAAGGTTTATATGGCCGCTGGGGGTTTTGTTCGTCAGTCTTTAATGGATCACATATTTACTCGAACATTATTGCTGGTGATAAATCCTACAATTTTTCTTATGACTGTGGGTGTATGAGCAACCAGCATCAGAAGAAGTTCACGTAAGCATTAATAAAAGACCATGATCTTCCTTAGCACAGGTAGCAAAATGCGTGACATGAAGGTAGTATGAATTCTGTTTATCAATGAACAACGACTTATCTATGAGGTCAGTGAATGACCCAGCTGACCACTGCCATCCCTGCGCGTCCCATTGTGAGGCTTCAGCCACGCCAGCATCATCATCATCATCTTTCACCCCACACTTCCTAGTTGTCCTCAATCATCCCTTTCCTAACCTTCTCCATTCGTGGACCTTGTTAAGAGACACAGAAGTCAAGGCTACCAGTGGCTGGTGTCCAGAAGCATTTACACCAGGCTTCTACACATGTCAGGCCGAGTCCACGTGGCGAGTGGAGATCGAGTACGTTCCTACAGGATACCACCGGTACACAGGTGCTACTGGCTACTTTGGTGGGCAGCTCAGTCTTGCTCACCGGATCAAATATTGAAACAAATATCGTAAACTAAAATGGCTTTTCAAAGCTTGCTGTTCGCCCAACGGAGTGAATTATCAACCACCTCTATCATGAGAGTCGAGTCTTTGCTTTACATCTGGGCTGCAACACCTCCGGAACCACTCCCAGGGGTGATTTGAACGACTGCAGTTTTGACTGCATGTGCAACAACTTGAGAGCGAACTGCGTCGTAAATCAGGCGCGTCACGACAATTGAGTCAGGCCTGATCCTCACAGATGCGTAAGAAATGTATGATGAGGCGAGTGTGACGCTGCCAACTGGGCTGAGTCTTAAGCGTGGTGTGAATATAATTTGCATGTTACGGGAGAGAGTTTTATACTTGCGTTTCCCTGACTCAACCAGGTATATATATATATATATATATATATATATATATATATATATATATATATATATATATATATATATATATATATTATCCCTGGGGATAGGGAAGGAAGAATGTTGCCTACCTATTCCCTGCGTGTCGTATAAGGTGGCTAAAAGAGGTGGGAGCGGGTTGCTGCAAATCCTCCCCTCCTGTCTTACTTTCCAAAAGCAGGAACAGAGAAGGGGGCCAAGTGAGGATTTTTCCCTCTAAAGCTCAGTCCTCTGCTCTTGACGGTTCCCCTCTAACACAGGAAATGGCGAATATATATATATATATATATATATATATATATATATATATATATATATATATATATATATATATATATATATATACCAAATGGCGTCCTAGCTACGTCTCTTCGTTGTATATCAACTGACTGTTATACTTCTCTCTTGTCTCTCCCCTGATGTGATTATAACACGAAAGTGCACTTGGGAACTTATTTTGTTTAATTTTCCACGTGGACTCATAGGATTATATATATATATATATATATATATATATATATATATATATATATATATATATATATATATAACGTCAGCTTTATATATACACTCACAAACGTATACGCATACCAGCGCAAATTAGGTACCCAATCAACGAACAGCCCCAAATGTGGAGGATGAACACTTGGGTAGTCTGTGAGCCGCTCGGGACTCGAACTCGGACCGGTTAGACTGGTGGGCTGCAACACTGACGACTGCGATACACATCTGCCTTGGAAACGTACTCACTGGTATCGATCGCATCAAGACAGTACAGCAATTATGTAAGGTTAAGCTGGTAGATAATCAAGCTAGATATCAGAATGCTTTTCGGACCCCTGGTCCGGGCCAGAGAGGTAAAACTATGTCCCACATTTAGCAGTGGTCTCTCAGCTGTCTCTGACGGCCACCACCGCAGCCACCTGTTGCCTCCCAGTGTGCCCATGTCCGTGACACCAGTCATACTGAGTGACTGTCGTCTCCGAGATACAAGGCAGACTGTAACCATATACGCTAACATGACTTCATAACAGTGAAAAATATTAGGACAATTAGGACATGGTTCTCTAGTTTTTATAAGGTTCAATGAATTGACTAAATACAAATATACGAAATGCAACCTGAAATCGTATGTTGTTATGTATAAAAAAAAATTGGAATTATCATTATAGTAATTACCATTATTACTATTATTATTATCATTATCATTACTATTAGCAGTAGTAATAGTAGTAGTGGTAGTAGTAGGAGTAGTAGTAGTAGTAGGACGACGTCGTACTCAGCAGTCTGTAAGCAACAAAGTCGATATATGTTCCGTCATGCATATTTAATGTATACGTTGGATATTGTTTTCTCGACCACCCAGCAGTCGATTGCTATTCAATCCAACAACACACCGGAGATAGCCAAAAGTAAAACGTTGACGAGGTGGATGTTATTCATCAAGTCTGTATTTTTTAAGGGCATCAATTTCGACTTGAAAAAAAGTTAGCTTTACCCCATCAACCACATACGCCACATACGTCGCCAAAGTAACCTTTACGATTTGAGGTTTGCATTTCCCATGTAAAGTTCTGGGTTGGGGCTTGGGAAGGGGCGGGCTAGGAGGTAAAGGGGTATATCACGCTCAGTTGCCCTCCCACCCTATAGATATTATCTATAGAGAGTATGTACATATAGAGATTATGACGGAATTAAAAGTGCTATAAAATAATTATTCCATCAATATTTATGACAGAGAAAAATCATGACGAAATCTGCCTGGTGGCAACACCTGTCAATAATACTGATGGAACAACTTTATAGCAGCCATCACATGGTTAAACGTACTTCTATACTGCTTAATGCTCATTCTTTATTGTTAAGAATGCTATGATGCAAATTGGGAAAAAGTGGCAGCACAGGAGGGGACAGAAAGCTCTACTGAGAGGCGAAGAGGTTAAAGTCATTTCCAGTATGCTTATCTTTAGTGCCCAAACTTATCAACTGTTGGGTGCAGACCAGGACAAAAAGGCGTTTCACGAGCAGAGCGGAATTGCAAAATTATATATATATATATATATATATATATATATATATATATATATATATATATATATATATATATATATATATATATACGGTAAGAAGCCATTTAGAGTCACAACTATTTCAACCCACCGCGTCATAAACATTTGAAATTTGGCGCAACGTTAGGCATTTAAATCTTGGCGCGCGGCCTCCATTTAAACCCAGCGACCCCGCCGGCTGAGTGAGGCCGGCCACTCAGGAAGGGGAGGTCTCCACCCCAACATGGTTTACCCACAGATCACCGAGGCCCCAGGGGCATCTCCTCAGGCTAATCACAGTTACGGGATACACAATGCATCATCAACATGCGTCTCAAGAGAGCACGAGCATAGTCATAATTGGGTGGGAGATATGATTATCTTACACGTAGGCCATCAGCACTTTCCTGAAGCGGATGTATAACATTTCCCTTCTCCTTGTGATCTATGGGCAACGGAGAACCCTGAAGATTTCTCACAGGGCTAATTAGAGCTGTGGGTGACATGTGAGATTTCTTTGTGCCGCTAAAAAGTATGAGCGCGTGTAAACGTGAGGGGGTAGGGGGAGGATGAAAAAAAGTATATATATGTCTTTCGTACTTTTACGGCACGACGCAAGTGTGGGTCGATGGTGTAAAATGGGTTAACAAAAGGGTAACCACATACAATCGTTCCGTAAGTCTACGTAAATGTAAGCTTACACACGCAGGTTTTCACACGTGTCTTTCCAGGTTACGTCTGTTCCTTCAGGTGTATGTTTACCCACATTCCTATTAGTGCATGTTTCTATGTACGTGCGATTACTATATGTGTGTGTGTCAAGACGAGAGAGCTTTACGTTTGCGTTGCTCCATCTCTTAACCTGAAATATAAATGCAATGGCTTAACCTCATGTATCCACTTATACACTCTTCACCTTACGTCTGTAACCCGTTTATAGATAGGCCGCAAAGGGAAGGATGATGAACATCTAGGTTTGCTGTGAGCTAGCTGAGCTTTATGGGACCCGTGCCCAGGCGGCCTGTGCGTCACATTGCGAGCCACTGCAACACAGAGGCTACGTGTGTGTATGTATTGGTTATTCCAGTTTTAGACCTTTCGACACCCTGGGTCATACAGACCGTCAACAATAATCAACAACCAACAATTGAACATCTAAACAAATGCTCAATTCAAGGACTATACACGCTTTCACTGCATGTACGGCCGTTATGAGTACTAGAGCAACTGCTGATATTGGTATTATACCTGACGCTGTGCAAGTTTTACTTCCAGTTTCCAAGTAAGGTCATAGGTCCACCACCTCCTGACGTCAGGCTACGCACACATAATACAACTAATGCTTACTGCGTATCATGGACCTCGGAGGGGCGAGCCCACACAGGTTCGAATACTAGTTTCTGCAGTCGGTCCGCAGTCAGTTAGTCAACTTAGCAGTTCATCTTCCCCGAGGGGAAGGTCGATAAACTGGATACCTGCCTTGGGCTAGAGTATATATGTATTCATAGATCTCGGCGGGATGGCCTTGATTAGGGCATTCAGTTGCCCGTGCCGTCTCACCTGAGAGAGAGAGAGAGAGAGAGAGAGAGAGAGAGAGAGAGAGAGAGAGAGAGAGAGAGAGAGAGAGAGAGAGAGAATATCACTGAATTACGAACGAAATCTGGCCATCAGGAGCAAATGGTTCCCGATACATTGAATATTCCTGTAACAGCAATACCACCTAATGTAGATTTTGGAAGACTGATATGAATCATTCTAGACTTTTTTTAAATTCAGTAAACACATCACTGTAGCTGAGCTGTTTTACGTATCATCCTCATTCATGGGGTTTCCAAGAAGACGTAAGTCAAACCCACGAGCCCGTGACACCACAAGCACATCAGATCAAAGGTCCTGATGCTCAAAGGTCTAATCTATGTGCCAGAAAATGTGAAGGACACTGGCGACTGACCGCCTTTACATTTAGAACCGACATGATGGTGTTGATTCTTGATCCCATCCTAGCACGAACAGAGATGGAAGATTTGCCAGTCTTCGATCCATACCTATTAATCTTTCCCCCTCCAGCAAAAGCTTTACTGAAGTGCAGAATTGAAGTATGTTATAAACAATGAAAATACAGAACACAATCTATCAGGATTGAAACATCTCGGCATTTTCAACTAACCGTAAAATTTTTCACATACGGTTACAAAAATGGCGTCATAAAATCCATTTCGTTTAATATCAAATCACATTCTGTTCACCATTAATGGCTGGCATCACTACGTCCAAACACAGAGAGATATCTGTGACCTTAACAACAGCCCAATGACATCATCATCATCACCAAAACAATGCAGTGTCGACATCGTCACGACCAGCGCTATCATTACCAAGCACTCAATTGCTGTATCTATTGTCACCATCGTTCCCAAACATATACATAGTCTCAGTTAAGAGTATAGTCACTCATCACCATAATCACTACGTACGTCTCACTTGTCATTAAAAAGTCATTACTTGAGGGAACCCTCATTATCGAGGTACAGAGGCAATTGCAACCGAACTGACTGTGGTCCTCAATGTTACCTAAAGAAAGACATTGACTGTCGACGTTACAGCAACAACGAAATGCCGTCACTAGCATCATGCTACTACCATCGCTGAAACGCTGCCGCAAGTCATCACTAGACGCCATAATTATCCCTTTATCGCATCTGGTAAAAACGGAGGTGTCTCCTAGCGCGCCTGATGGTAAGCACATTGCCACCGCCTCTATCTTACATCATATCCACAATTTCTCACCACCGCCCCATCATACCTCACTCGTACGCATTCTCCCACACCACCCCCCCAAAAAAAAATTACAATTTATCCATTATATCGTTATCCACCGTATAATTAGGTACCACAAATGCCTTTATCATTAACACCCTCTTCAATCTCCCTTACGACTACTGGTATCAACACCACCACCACCGACCAAAACAACACACCCCCTCCTTCTGGTCCTCCCTTTCCATCCTACCCGAAGAAGCCCGGTAGGACCCTCAGATCTGCCAAAAATGTTGCATGTGATTCTCATTTGCTGGTCGAGATACGAGTGACGTCAGAGCCTAGTGAAGATGACACCGTGATGTTCTCTTAAGGTCCAACTCCGCCTAACGTCTGCCACCAGCCCACCCACCTTATTGCCTCTGTTGCATGTCACTGTGTTGGAACCATTCACACGTGTGAAGATGTAAATCACAGGCATACTTGGCATACTTTGAACCTGCTCTCGTCGGCTCTGACTGCAGCAGCCACCTCTCCCAGTTGATGCTATATCCACGTGGAGTGAGTTGTGGGGTGACGTCAGGCGGGAGGCGGGTGGCATTTGCCGAAAAAAAATGACCTCACGAGCTCCTGTTTTCCCTCATTCCCGTAAATCATCCTGAACATGTTTTCCGAGTAAGTTGCACAAGACTCCTGCACTCTTTTCCACCACCACGAGACAGTTTACCGAAATGGACGTGGAGAGTTAAAAAAAAAAAATATGTGTGCACAGCGACACGACTGTGGCAGTGTGTTTACATTCGTAAGGTGTAATGTGACGCGGAGTAATACAACGCCCTGCAGCTCCGCCATTAATTGACAGTGTCATCTGAAAGCAAGATGTATCACGGTATAGATTTCTATACAGTACTGGTGCTACGTCAGAGTGAGTTTGGATGTGATCAGTGACGGTGTGCAACTTTATTAGAACCTGTTCCAACGCAATAAACAAGATGCTAACAGTAAATTTGATATTGTACACCACCGCTAAATATTTTGCCTTCAATTGTTGGTTCTGACTGTGAACTATTTTCACTGAGTGAAACTAAACACTCCATCAACTGTACCGAGACTGAAAGAGCGATAAATCTTATTAACCACTCGAGAATACTGATGGGTGAAGGTAGATATGAACGATCTTTATTGACCAGATATAGTGGTATCCTCTTTCACCAGGTAAAAGTACATAAGGTGTCAATGTTTCATAAAAATACGTAGCGTTTTCTTAATTACACAATAACCTTTAGATCTTCGTCTTGAACTTAAATACCATGAACGGCTACTTAACATCTGCGCCAGATTTTTTTTCCCCCCTTCCATTACATATATTCAAGAAATGTTTGGTGTTTACATAAGCGTAAGACTGCAGAAAAAGAGAAAAATGAATAACCCAGCAAAGTCAACTTTAAGTAAAGTCAGTGATGTAATTCTGGGGTCCGGGGGTCACCTTGTAGTAAGCCTGTGTCGTCATATACGATTTCATCTCTCACTGGTAAATGTTAAACGGTCACAAAGTATACAGCTACGTTCGTAAGGTAAGAATTCTGTCTTAATATTACACAAAATGAAGTCGACAGTCACAAATCCAGCAATACAGATAAACACTTCAATACGCTATGGACTTAAAAATGTGGACAGATCTCGCAGTAGTTTTAGCTAGTACAGGGACCAACTTGTTTGGCTGTGCTGAGGCAGGAGGAACATACTGTGTCTGAGTGCGGATGAGGCGCCTTCTCGAGGCGATGATGGAATAGGTCATCGAGGTCTGTGGTTTTAATGTCTAAATAAATATCTAAAAGATAAAAATTACTAATAGAATTTCAGCCATCAAGGTTACCCTAAAACGTTAACGGAAATCAAGAGGAAATGACGCATTGGCATCTTGCAAACTGGATTTCATTAAGGGATTTTTTTTTTTCTTTTAAGTGAGAGATGCCTGTGTCATGGCCATTTCGGGTGACAGGAACATAGGGTTAGAAAACGAGTGAGGAAATCAACCAGAGCCACTCAGATGTATGTAGATCAGACTTTTAAAGGTAAGAAGGTTATAGAACGAGGGAAACACTGGCACGATAGTTCCATTACTCTGCGGTTCGTGGTAAGAAGAGGGGTATCAAAACGGTCAATCCTCGAGTGGTCAATATCCACAAAGAAACTATGAGAAGCAGCAGCCAGACTTGAGACACGCCACTATGCCTTGGTGGCAAAGGCATACAAGGAGACACAGCTCACGAATGGTGAGAGGGTCAGCAACATCACGGCGGAGAGGTGGTGATACCTCCGGGTTAATCATACGGAAGACTTTACATTCCAATATGGGTAATAAAGAGGCGGAGGAAGAACCTCTCCAATTTCGTGAGGAGTACTTCGTACCGGGACGGAAAAGACTCCGTGTAGAACAAGTTGCTCACGTGAAAAATGATCAAAACTCTACAGTATCCATAAAATATTTGGAGGCAAATTCAGTAATGTTGATTATGTGGAGTTTCCAGGATGGAGTGGAGGATATGGCTAAGCTCGACATGTTTATGCTGTAGCAGGGAAGAGCTATGGTGCTTTGACACTGAACTATGAGAAACGAGTTAGGTTATGCAAGCGTTTTGAAAATCTAACTTACATGCCCGATGTTTATCAAAGTCCTCTCCACGTTGGGGGTTGAATCACCGAAATAATTGAGACCATGAAAATTTCCTTGAGGTTTTTCTAAACTTGGTGTGTAACTCTTGAAGGACCAAGCATGATTCTCGTCCAACACCCACCGATATGATTCCGACATTCATTATTAACTATATCTTCTAATGAGTACGTTGTACATCACCACTAGAATAAAAAGTATATTGTATGTACTTCTCATTGTAATTAACATGAGAACCTCATATCAATGTTGACCAAACTCATTTAAACATTAGGAGATATTCACTTAAGCCTCTTTTGTTTTTCACTTATAATTGTCACAGATCCAATTTCAATGAAAAATTCTTGATGTTATCCACGACCTCTACCTAAAAGCTTCTACAACCCATGGCTGCGCTACTTTAAA
The DNA here is from genome assembly GCF_036320965.1 of Panulirus ornatus. Taxonomy (NCBI): domain Eukaryota; kingdom Metazoa; phylum Arthropoda; class Malacostraca; order Decapoda; family Palinuridae; genus Panulirus; species Panulirus ornatus. The sequence continues at coordinate 14,374,960 of NC_092260.1, read as the reverse complement.
TAAGCAGGGAAATGGGGACTCCTTTGGAGTGAGAGGTGCTATGACAAGCCTGCACTGCCAGTGATACAGCCTCTTAAAGGTGACTTTATACTCGCGATATAACAGCCATACTTGCGGTGAGAGCGTGTATGGTCTTATTACCATCCTGACCGTCTACTACTGACAAGGTTCCTTTTTTTTTCCCATTGTTGGTTACAACTTCACGATCTTCATGACTGGTTGTTGATAGGACTAAAGCTGAAATAACCTGTCGACCAACCAAACCACCGAACCTTACGAGAAAAATCAAGGATGAGCACATGTATTGCATTAAGCCTATGGACAAAATTTGACTAGGCTGTACCTGTAGATAAGCACAAACCAATAGGCTGTAACTGTAGATAAGCACAAACCAATAGGCTGTAACTGTAGATAAGCACAAACCAATAGGCTGTAACTGTAGATAAGTACAAACCAATAGGCTGTAACTGTAGATAAGCACAAACAAACAGGCTGTAACTGTAGATAAGCACAAACAAACAGGCTGTAACTGTAGATAAGCACAAACAAACAGACTGTAACTGTAGATAAGCACAAACAAACAGGCTGTAACTGTAGATAAGCACAAACAAACAGGCTGTAACTGTAGATAAGCACAAACCAATAAGTACAAATATAACTAACAAAGTGAGTAACATGGCTGCTCATTTATATGATTTTCCTGCTCAAGTATTTATGCCGGAAACCACAACTAGTTGAAGGTGTTGCCATATGCACCAGTGAGCAGAGCCTTTGACACGGGGTGTGTGACTGGTGGGCGGATTGTAAAAAAAAAAAAAAAAAGCCTTGATGGGGGGTTTGTCTGCATGCTTAGTCTTCACTAACATCAAGGGAAAATCTTTTAATAATTTCTGCGATATCATCGATGCTGGAATACGTGAATCATATGTTCTTATTGTTTCGCCGTCTCTTGTTAGACGAAAAAGACTCCGATTCAAACAACTCGCTTGTATGATTCTTCCCTCACTCCTATCCCCCACCTTGGTCTCCAAATCTCCCCCTGCGTTTGTTGTAGAAGATACACAGTAAGACACTGCGGCTCCAGCCTGACCTGTGGTATATCACCGATACAATGAAAACGCTGAAGAACCTCGAATACGACCCGAGACGCGCGCGCCCCTTTAGTAACGATGACAGTACTTGAATACGAGCACTAGTCATCGTACTCCATGGCCAAAGTATCGTACTTTGGCAGTGGGAGGAGAGAGAGCCGTCGCGTTCTCGTAATAAGTGCTATGTCGTCGAACTTAAGGTATGAAGGAGAAACCTTAAAATACATTCCATACAAACTTTCGTTCGAGGTCTGTACACTTAACCTGTGCATGCTGTATTAACAATCCCTTTCACAACACTTGGCGTATCATATGACAGTGTTATGAAGCAACTGTTCCACGCCTCACATGATGCTTTACTGGTTCTCGCCATCATTTAAAATCCCCAGCTGACGTTTGCTTCTACCAATTACTCATGAATGTCATCAGCGAGTCTACCGCCACAGGTGGAAAATACATCAGCAACTCAGTTACCTACCAATAGCTGTAGACCATACGTCATCTGGGGTAATGCCACGAATTCGCGCTGGCAAAATAAATACAATAAAATACTGGGAAAAAAATTTTCTGCCATTATTGCTGGTACCTTTTGTGAAAAACAAGATGTTCAAGTATTCACGTAAACTAAATTCCTTGTGTAAATGCCATGTGAATATGTAAGAAAAAAAGGATATATTCAAGAAAATATGTAAATGTAAAAGATGAGTAAATAAATACGTCGTATAGTGTGAAATCTCATCTTTAAAATGATCGTGTAATGTGACTATGTGTACACAGAGATATCACGCCTGGCAATTACCACGATTATCGTATACTTACATAGATAAGGAGTATCAGTGCCGCCAGCTGAGGCCCTCCCAATCCACTCGACCCTTCACACCAACATGGAGGAAAGTATACTACTTTTTCGTGTATTTTATTCCATGTATCTTTTAATAAAGTATAAAAACTTTAATCTGCAAAGAAGCTATTTTTTTGGCACAATGACTCGGGGATAGTAATTTCTGAGGACTACATAACATTGGGGTCATGAAGCTAGAATGTGTACCGAGCACATTCCTCAACTCACTCATTGGTTTCATAAACCCGGCATCAGTGACGGCAGCCTAGGCGATAAACTGTGGAAGCAACACAAAACTATCTTTTTATATTCATGTATACACTGAGGAATGTCGACAAGGAACGTGACCACAATCCTAACGAGTCAAAATAAGCCATAACAACATTATCACAAACCGTAAAAAGAAAGTTACCGCTAGTCTTATCGAGAACTTTACAACAACGAACATCTCCCAACAGGCGTTAATGATACACGAACTACGCATGCGTTGGCAGAAATATTTGATCTTTCACCTCTAAAATGACTTTACGTTGGAATTCAGTCATCTTCGTAGAAGACCTTCCATTATTACCTCGTGTACACCACAAAATGAAGGTCCTCTCGCACGCTAAGTGACCCAATAAGTACAGCAAGAACACTACAAATACAACAAACCTGCAGGATCACATTACATACTTGAAACAATGGCTCACCCAGATCATTAGGTCCGCATCTCCACAGAAATCTTCAATCCTTCTTTCAGCCCCAGACATACAAGAATTCAACCTACACCTTCCAGTCACCTTGTATGGATAATAATGAACAAAGCGCAAAAGGGACACAAAGTAAATGCCCTTCGAATACGATCTGATGACGGGTTCATCCGCTCAGCACTAAAGTAAGCCTTCTGGTCATCTACCTACTCAAAAGCAAATATGGCGGGGATGCAAACCACAAGAAATTGAACTCAATCACTGAATGTCTAGCAACCATATACAACATCTACACAATGAAACTAAGATCTCCCAATACAATGCCACCTCAACACGCCTGGCTGATGTTATAATGTTTTTCTTGAAGTAGGTTATACGTATGATAAAAGAATGTCAAAAAAAGAAAAAAACTAGAATACAAGTATTAATGTTATTAATTTACGCAGTGTGTGAATTACAATCTCTCAAACTTTGGCCCTATCTCTTGGAAAAATCTCTTCGTAAATTGTTATTGGTGGTTAGTATTCTCGACAACTAGAATTAGCTGGGTACACCCTTGTAGGAGGCCATGGGCAATCTACTCTTGCCACCCACCACCCCTTTCCTCATTTTCTATCTACTCTTGCCACCCACCACCCCTTTTCTCATTTCCTAAAGTCGCGCTCCTCTAAACACCAGAATAAAACTCACTGATACATACTCGTAAAGACATTATAATAATCTTTGTAATATTGCATCTGGAAAGCTAATTCATATCCATAGCTTGAAATGCATTTCAAAGGACTTCCTGTCGCTCCTGTGTGTCCACATAATAATGAGCGACCATTGTTTATCAACCACCAGGATAAGTTTGAGTAAAGGTTCGTTAGATCAAGTTTGGGTTGAGTTTGTGTTTTCCTGGGACTGATACAGGTAACAGTTAGTTTATGCTAAGTCAGGTCAAGGTGTGTGTGTATGGGGGAGGGGGTGTATAAAAAAGCTAACAATTCATTACACTTATCAAAACGTTAAGTCCAGCACTTACGGTACAGCCTTTTCGCCGTGGTTCCTCGCTTTTACCGGAAGCTTCCATGGGGGGGGGGGGGTCGATATCCTCGTACGAATTCACACCTCGCCATACCAGCCTGAAGAGTAGGATGACGTCAATGTTTCAATGTCTTAACAAGTCCACTCAAATTGAATAACATCTTAATAAGTTCATACATCAAGTATCGCTCCCATCCTTACCTGTGTGTACATTCCGTTGGGTGTAATAGCAACCAACACATCAAAGGCATCAGGTAATACTGCGCGCCGTGCCTCAGACACAAGAGTACAAATTTGTCTATCGATAGTCCCCCACACCTCGGCACACACACACACTGGATCTGGTCACGACTCAAGCCAACCACTCACTGCGATGATACCCATACTGCGGGGCGATCTCGAACGACAATCGTTGGACCATTACGGGTAAATTTTTAAACGAGGTGCTGCAGTCGATCTAGAGTGATGCTACAACGGATGCCTTAATATGTCATGCAGTTACGTCAGATAATAATGTGGTGATTACCAAATGGTTGTGCAGTATACTCTACATGATAATCGGGGGGAGCCATCAAGAGGAAAATATCAAAAGTGTCTTAGAAACACAGTTTTATGACAAACGTTCCACTCCCACCCAGGCAGGACCATTAAACTGCCACAGGGTACGATAATCAGTAATCTGTATGGCTAGTATTTGCACAACAGTCTATGTATACCTATGTATTTTCAACAACTATTTCTCACAGTGCATTGGACGGATGATGTGTAATTGACGGCTGGTGGTCTGGTCAACAGTTTAGAATATGCTTTGAAAATACATAGCATCTTGGCTCACCATACAACGAATAGTGCCCAGGTCTTTTATCATATATACGTGTATATACAATGTTCGACTGGAAACAAACATGGCATCCTTCTTTTGTGTTCAGTGTTTCTGGAGTTCGAGGGGATGAGATTTTAGAGAAATCTCCGGGAAACAGAATCACATCTACGCCCGACAACACTGTTTCGTAACGGTCTCTCGGCGTAGCATTCATTTGTTTGAAACAGTCGTACGGCATCCATCCACGTGTTCGTTCCCCCGAAAACTGAAGGTACTCGGGCGATAGTATTAGTACAATGAAAATGAAACTCCAACATTAGTACGTTAAAACATTAAACAGCCTCAACGCTGCGTAACTCCAGCATTAGTACCGTGTCACGGGATAATATATCTTGCCTTGCTGTGAACACGGATCCGATGCCTATAAATTTCTGACCTTCCTTTGAACTGTCACTTTTTCAGACGTGCAAAAAGGCAATAAGTTTAAGCCGGTGCCAACCTTGTTTACATTTGAGACATTCCTGGGACAAAAGGTGTGGGACAGGAGTGAGGGTGGGAGGAGAATGGGTGGCAGAGCGAGGTAAGGCAATAGTTGGTTGAAGGGAAGGATGTTAGGGTGATGATATCCCACAAAGGGGTAGTGCACAGTGTGATGAATTCATATGAGGATGCAGTGTGAGCAGAGATACAGATTCATGAACGATGAGAAAACCAGAACAAGTATTGAGGAAACAGTTGAGGATATAGAATTCCTAGATTGGTCCTTCGATGAAATATTTCCCTGAGAGAGGAGAGAGAGAGAGAGAGAGAGAGAGAGAGAGAGAGAGAGAGAGAGAGAGAGAGAGAGAGAGAGAGAGAGAGAGTCCTTACATGCGAACACTTACATTGAGATTTTGTCAAATGACTGTGCTAGCGCAGGAAAATACAGCGTTACGAAGTACGAGATGCGCGAGTTACATACTACCTGGTGTTACGTGTTGATGAGAGATTATATTCTGTAGACCGTAAGCCAACAACTGCCCACGCGTGGGTGACGCAGAAAAATTGAGACAGCTACCTGGCCAACACCTGACAGCCACTACGCTGCCGTCACTAATCCTACCGATACCCATGCCGAGAGAGAGAGAGAGAGAGAGAGAGAGAGAGAGAGAGAGAGAGAGAGAGAGAGAGAGAGGTGGTGGAAATCGGAGCAAGCCCCAGCTTGGTACCGTCACTAACAGCGTCATCCCGTTTAAAGGACGGGATAAAAACCCATGCCATCGGTCCAGTTCTCCCGCTCAACGCTCTGTCCGCTGCCTCGCACAACTCCCTCGTCTTCGTCCTCTGATGTGTCGTATCTTTTCAACGAGATCGTCACGGAATTCTGTACGTGGCTTGGCTTAGCTCTGGAAACACTGCAGTTTACATGAAAGGATTAGCTTTGTTTACAAGCTAAATGCTATTAAGCCTAAGAGACACCAAATACACACACACACACACACACACACACACACACACACACACACACACACACAATTTACAGATCTTACTCATATACATAAAAATCCATTCACAGTTGATTCACACGGGTAAACAACACAGCTATGTTTACACCCGAAACGCTACGTCTCACCTTACGCTTAAAAGAAACGGGAAATCTGAGGAATGCGAACACAGACTCGAGGATTTATGTACAGGAATCCTTACTGGCGATGGTGGCTGCTGCGGCCAAAGACCCGACACGATTTAAACCGAGGCGGGAAATCCTCTGTGGTATTCTTAATCTACAATGACCAGGTAGCAGGTCATGTAAACCACGCTTCTGGTTTCATATCCGTGGATTAGATAAAAAAAAAAGAACATCTCAAGATGAAGATGGCGAGTGTAAAATAGAGGAGAAGAAATCCAATCTTATGATGGCATTCAAAAATGTTTACCGACTGCAGAAAACATGGGTTTGATCCATCGTTCTAAAAGAGACCCTTCATATATGCCCATCTACGCCGATTGAAAGAGGAGGACTCAGGATTCTTCATATAATCGACAGTTGATGAGGATGTGTTGAAAGTGATTCGAAACTTGATAAGGTTGAAATGGTCTACCGGGCATCAAACCATCGTTTCTAAGGCAGTGCGGTACGACATTTGGGCATGACAAGAGTGGTCTAAAAATCCTTAAAGGGCTAGATCGACGGGAGAGCCATCTCACTCGTACTACCATCGTGTTTGATGGGTCGTACTGCCGTCTTGCAAGAGACTGTTCTATAGTATCCAAGGAGTTTACTATACAACTGATATATACAGTACTTATCCTGTTGTTTACGTTACAACCAATACTGACAAATGAAATGCCTCTTACACCAGTATAGAACAACTCAGGATAGATGGATTGTGGCGTGGTAACAAGGTGTCACACATCACTGACCAACATTCTTTCGTGGGCGAATGAAAACGATGTGGCGAATCTGACTTTATACGTTCTCAGTCAAAATTCCATCTAGACCTAACTGAAGCGTGGATTTCGTGTTGTATCCTCCGGATCCACACGATATCTTTCATAGAAACTATATACATCCAACGTACTAATTTTCCAGATACTAGTGCACTATAGGAAAACCCTAGCCAGTGGTAAAGCGAGTTAGTGCAATCTGGATCTAATGGCACAATTCAGATTTCTAACGTATACATTATTCTTTTTTATATGTTCTTTTTATGTACATACTTTGTTAGGATTATGGCATATGACCATCTAAAATTCGGCACCACTTAACAACGTCCTTATGTTTCATGAGAAAAGCAGAATGTGGATCATATCTAACACCTGCGTCGATTCTGGCTTAATGATGATCTAAAAGTTTAAAAAAAATCTAAGCGTCCAGCTATTCACCATCTTAACATGAAAAAGAAAAAAATTGTGCAGCACTTAAGACGTGAGGGTTTAAGGCTCTGGCTTCATGGCTCTTCTGCATTTACGAGCTCTTAACTCGAAGACATCTTTATTCCAATGTTAAGTTTGACATTGCCGTAAATGTTAATGACCACAGGTGTTGAAAAAAAAAATTAATTCCCACAACAAACACGCTGTAGCAGCAGTGGTGGTGTCCTCCAGTGTCAACCATCTTTGCAGTATATGGCTAACCTTCCCATCTAATCACCTACACGGTGTTAGGATCCATGGGCTGACGTGCTAGGTGGGAGTGCAATCGATATGTGCTGAAATTCTCTCTCTCTCTCTCTCTCTCTCTCTCTCTCTCTCTCTCTCTCTCTCTATATATATATATATATATATATATATATATATATATATATATATATATATGCAAACTCATCATATGTTTCTAGGGACAGAATGTCCACAACTGGAGCAAAATTTCTGAACAGATCTCATTCGACATTGCTCCTAACTACAAAGCATGTCATTTGTGAAACCCCGACTATTGGAATTTTACTTTTCATCCAGAAAAAATCTATTTTCTTGAGTTTCCTTTAAAAGCGAGATACAGCCGGACGACAGAGAGAGAGAGAGAGTAATGAGACTGCAGCATACTTATCAGCATTACACAAACGTCTTAGACAAAGATCCAAAACTTCATCCCACGGTGTCATACATCTGATCTCACATGACACCGGATCTGAATACCATGATCTCATGTCACATCCTCAATGACAATAACGTCGAGGAACCACAAGGAACTTAACTCCCCTTAAACTGGGGTGAGGAAGAGAAAACTGTCGATTCACGGAGGAAAAAAAAAAAAGGTTTAGGTTAAAGTGGAAACATAGCCAATACGAACTTTGAATGATGTCTACGACAGGGAAAAAAATAGAGAAATATTTGTATCGGGAACTTTGATACTATAAAGAATAAGAGCCACATAATATCATATAACTTATATAAACCATCTGCAACATAATTCCGTAAATGTGGCCGGGTTCAGGTAGAGTTGCCAGCGAGTGACCACATATAACGGATTGCCTTACCATAGGCCAGCACCTGACACGCGCCTCAGCCGGGCCTGGTCTTCCCCTCACTCGCTCCAGGCGTGTGGCGTGGCGCCTGAGGCTCGCCACGCCACAGAAGCGCTGCCTACCCTCCTCACCCTGCTCATGGCATGGGCTGTACGCGTGCAGACGGCAACACCACTGACACCACACTACTGGGTAGCCTAAACACGATAAACACTTCTATGAAGAGTGATGAGTGGAAGTTGAACAAACCGAGTCTACAATACTGAAGATGTATCTACACGAGAGGTGGGAGGAGAATGCTCATATGAAGTGACTCAAACTAAGTTCTAAGATAGCCTTTCTTGCGTTTGTCTAACAGCGTGAGCCAAATGTTAATTCTGTGTACAAGCAATTATCAAGTTCCTCAAGTACTGAAATGTCGTACTGTAGAACAAATCATGAGGAAGTAAAATAATATATTAGTGAACATAATTCAGGAATGCATGGTAGACTTATGAATCTGCAATGAGGGTGTTTGTGTGTTACAGAGAGCAGGTGATGATTATATATATATATATATATATATATATATATATATATATATATATATATATATATATATATATATATATATATCCTTATCAAAGGAGTAGGGAGCTGTGGTTTCGGGGCATTGCACGACACCTAGAGAACGGATGTGAGCGGATGGGACCTTCCTTAGGCTGTTCTTGGCGCTATCTCGCTAACGCTAGAAACGGCGATCAAGTATATATATATATATATATATATATATATATATATATATATATATATATATATATATATGTGTGTGTGTGTGTGTGTGTGTGTGTGTGTGTGTGTGTGTGTGTCCGCACTTGACACTGAAATTAAGAACTATACCTGGTACAAAATGGCAGCAGCGTTTCACCTCTCCGCATAACCTTCAATTCTTTTTTTTTTATATATATACAAATGGAGAAAAATGCATATCTCATGATTTAGTTAAAAGCACCACCGCTATATTTCCAACACTTACTCATGGCAGACGCTGCCTGTGTGTATGGCACGGTGCCAAATGCATCACCAGCTGTGCTAAGACGGTCCGATGGCTCTTATCGCACACTTTCACTGCACGAACAACAGACTACAACGTTGAGTCATGCTTAATCATTCGAGTGGGGCGGTACGACTCTTAGGTAGGATGGACCAGGCGACTACATACACCCTAAGGGTCGAAGCATCGTGCTGACAGATCGCGATGAAGGTGCTCATAAGGCTAGACCACAGGACAGGGTAAATAACATGTCCGTGAGTCTTGCTTTGGTGAACGGAGAAGAATTGTACACGCCGGTCATCCACCGTGCGAGACCGAGTATGGAGGGTGATTAAAACAGAAGGTAATACGTGAATACTTCACTAGGAGGAATCCTGGCATAGTTAAAGAATTATGTATGTCCTGATATATAGATAACACGACAATACCTCGGCAACATTTTTCGGCATATCAAAAAGGCGCTGGTAAAGTTGGGAAAGAAAAATCCTTTGGGAAAACATATAAATAAAGCTTTTATATATATATATATATATATATATATATATATATATATATATATATATATATATATATATATATATATAATCTCCCCTATTCCCTGGGGATAGGGGAGAAAGAATACTTCCCACGTATTCCCTGCGTGTCGTAGAAGGCGACTAAAAGGGAAGGGAGCGGGGGGCTGGAAATCCTCCCCTCTCGTTTTTTTTTTTTTTTTTTTTTTTTTTTTTTTTTTTTTCCAAAAGAAGGAACAGAGGAGAGGTCCAGGTGAGGATATTCCCTCAAAGGCCCAGTCCTCTGTTCTTAACGCTACCTCGCTATTGCGGGAAATAGCGAATAGTATGAAAAAAAAAAAAAAAATATATATATATATATAATTGTAATTCTGGTGTGGACTAGATATTAAAACTACAATTTTCTGTAGAATAATCATTCGATAATGTGATCCTCTGAGTGATGAATTTATAATCATGTTGACTAATTATACGAAGCTGCACCGTTTTATATTTTGGGTAAACGATGGATATTATTTTCAGGATATGTGTTCACATCTATACATATCTTTAGTTTTTTTCTATATCTTATAGCAAGATACTGACTCTACCTTTGTGACGATGAACGGGTAATAACTAATATGTCCAATAGGATAGATAAAAACCAACAAAGAGCTCGCCTTTTAGAATCAAGGGAACAGTCCAGTTTATGATACTAGTCACAAAAAGTATCTTTCTGAGTTTCTTTCATAAGTGTTCGCTCACGTCCACTCTCTAGCTGTCGTGTGTAACGCACCGACACCACAGCACCCAAACGTCTAACGGATGTGATGCGATTTCTGGCCCACAAACCCAGCAGCATCCAGTTCAGGAGCGCCCTTTCCTATCATCCCATCCTCGCCGTCTACCATCATCCCTCACGTGGTCATCCATCACCCCTGAGGCCATCGCACGTCATCATCCATCGCTCAGACCACCTGTAAATCAACTGTCCACCAGCATCCGACAACAACATTAAACTCTTATTAAACATCCCCAGTGTCCTGCGTCACACTGATTCCCGTAAGACATCAAAGGCCACCATGTATCATTGTCACGCATTACGCCACCCCAGAACCTAGAACGGTGTCAACCACCACTCCAGCCAGCATTTCGTCTTGCAACCCCATCATCACCTACAGGAAGGTATCATTCAGTACTACACGAAAGACAATCTCGTTTCTCTCAGCTGTAACTGATCCTCGTCGTCTGCATTTCTTTCCCCCGCTGTATAGGGACGTCAGTAAAAGGTTATCCGTCTCATGATCGATGGGGCGAAAATCTTGAAATTTATCGTGTGGTTTTTGGTCTTCTTCTTCTATACCTGTGAAGTTTGTATGTGACGACGGAGGCTTCAATGTAAGTCGTGAACTTGAAGCGAGCGTTTGTGAGTTTCTTCTTCAACGTATCTTTGGTATTACCGTCAACTGCTCTTACCGGCAAATAATTCCATCTGTCATCACTCCTGGTGAGGAAAGATTACTTTGTCTCATTCGAAGTAAAACGCTTGACCACTAGTTCGTATTCATATACTGCGAATGAAAGCAAGAGAAATATAGGCTGAAACAGTTGCTCGGATCGATAAGGTTTATTAACGACAGACAATTCTGAATACCTGTACCAATTCATCTCTCAGCTCTCTCTCTCTCTCTCTCTCTCTCTCTCTCTCTCTCTCTCTCTCTCTCTCTCTCTCTCTCTCTCATAAAAGTTTTCACTGGATTTGGTTCTCATTCTGGGAATCATTTTCGCCATCTTTTCTGCTCTGTACGTGTCTCCTCTCAAGAACGGTGTCCAAAACCGAATACAGAACTAGCTCCAAGACTGATCCTTGTTGCACAACGGCTGTTGCGTTCAACAATTTTGAGTCGGTCAACCACCAATTTCCAAACTGCCGAATAACAATCCCGTCTATGCCCAGTGGTCTGAACTCTTGCTTTGATGCGAGAGTTGATCTCATCCTTTCTGAAAATCGAAGTGGATGATAACAACAGCTTTACTTTCATTATGCTTGTTGATATATATATATATATATTAGTTAATGAGATGGTCTGGAATAGGGCCTCAGTTGATCGTGCAGTCTCGGATAACATAAAAAAAAAGAAATGCCACGAATGCGGACTTCAAGATAACAACACTGATTATAAAACTGGACCAAATACAAAAATAAATCTCACCTGCGCAACTAACGTATGACTGTAAACTTTTTTTTTCCTCCACTGTGGACATGGTCGTTACAAGAAACTTGTATATGATACAGTTCATCCCAGTCTTCTCTCGTTCTTTTTAAAAGCAGAAGTGTGTCGCAATATGTCTTAAGCTGAAACCGCTCGTGTTTACATACCACCGGTCTCCGTCTGTCATCCTCCAAAAAAAAAAGAGACAACAACAATGGAACATTGCTCCTACTATCTGAGTATCCGACGTTTGCTGCTGCTGTGTATGTCGTATCTGAAAATACACGCAAGTGTTCTCTTGTCTTGGGGAGTTACTGTTAGCCGCATACTTATGTTCTGTACCACTTCCTGCAAGTCGGTTCCAAGTCCATTTGTGTTGTGTAGGGTCATCTATTAACGGAGGTTGTTTGAGCAAAGTGACCCCGGAAAATTGCTCTCGCGCTAAAATTGAATACGATAGTCATTCAAGTTGCTTCTACAATCTCCGTTGAAAGACCATCCATTCTAATAGAAGTAACTCCTGCAGTGGCATATCATCGTGATAAATGTATCTAAGAATCTACCGGGCAAATAAACTATGATGTTTACTTTCCGATACTCCCTCACATTTTCTCCAAACGTACCAACGATTCAGAGAAGTTAAAGAGTTTGTCCTGGTGCATGAAAAGGTAAATTTATTGCCTGCAGCTGTTAACAAGAGCATTCCTTCCTTGCTCACTCGCGCACGTGTGTGTGTGTGTATGGACCCATTAAGACCTGGGGAGCGTCTAGCGTCTGGTAGTTTGTACCCAGTGAAAACTGCCCCGAAACTTTAGTGTATTTTGTGTTCATGTTATGTTAGTTGAGATGGTCGAGACGGAAACTGTAAACTCTGATCAAGGACGCCTCACTTACGCTATATACAGAGGAGAAAAAATTCTACTTCCGTATTCCCCACAATTCTTTAAAGGTGACTCAAGGGGCGGGAGTGAGGGCTAGAAACCTTCCCCTTCTTGTATTTCAATTTCTCTAAGAGGAAAAAGAAGGAGTCAAGCGGAGAGTGCTCATCCTCCTCGAAGGCTGAGATTGCGGGGTTTGAATGTGTGTGGGTGTAACCAAGATGAGACAGGTAGTATGTTTGAGGAAAGAAATCTGGATGTTCTGGCTCTGAGTAAAACGACGCTCAAGGGCAATAGGAAAGAATGATTTGGAAATGTCTTGGGAGAAAAGTCAAGGGTTGGTGAGAGGATAAGAGCTATGGAAGGAGTAGCACTACTCCTGACGCAGGAGTTGTGGGACTGTGTGATAGACGGTAAGACAGTAAATTCTGGATTGATACGGTTAGAAATGAAAGTAAATGGCAAGAGATGGGTGATTATACGGGTGCTTATGCACCTGGCCATGAGAAGATCATGAGAGGCAAGCGTTATGGGATCAGTTGGGTGAGTGTGTTAGCAGTTTTGGTGCACGAGACCGGGTATTAGTGATAGGTGATTTAAATGCGAAGGTAAGTAATGTGGTAGTTGAGGGTATAATTGGTGTGCTTGGGGTATTCACTGTTATGAATGGAAATGGTGAAGAGCTCTTGGAGCTGTGTGCTGAAAAAAAAGGACTGGTGATTGGGAATACCAGGTTTAAAAAGAGAGTTACATACACGTATACGTATGTGAGTAGGAGAGATGGTCAACAGTCATTATCAGATTACGTATTAATTGATAGGCGTGTAAAAGAGAGACGTTTGGATTTAAATGTGTGGAGAGGGACAGCTGGTGGAATGTCTGATCACTATCTTGTAAGGACGAAAGTGAAGATTTGTAGAGGTTTTCGAAAAAGAGGAGACAATGTCGGGGAGAAGAGAGTGGTGAGAGTATGTGAGCTTGCAAAGGAGACTTGTATGAAGAAATATCAAGAGAGATTGAGAGTAGAATGGCAAAAGTTGAAAGCAGATGAAGTGAGGGGAGTGGGTGAGGAATGGGAGGTATTTAGGGGAGCAAGGTTTGCATGTGCAAGAGACGCATGTGGCATGCGAAAGGTGGGCAGATTAAAAAGGGTAGAGAGGTGGGATGAAAAAGTAAAGTTGCTTGTGAAAGAGAAAAGAGAGGCGTTTGGGTGGTGCTTACAAGGAAGAAGTGCAAATGATTAGGAAAAGTATGAAAGAAGGTGGAAGGAGGTCATGAGGAAGGTGCACGAGTTGAACAAGAGGGCAAATGAGAGTTGGGGTGAGAGAGTATCATCAAACTTTAGAGAGAATCAAAAGATGTTTTGGAAGGAAGTAAATAATGTGGGTAAATAATGAGCGAAAGACAACAGAACAAATTGGGACATCGGTGAAGGGAGCATGACACATGACAGCTAGAAGGTATCTTTGCCGTGTCCTTGTGTTACTTGTAAGGTCATCATTGTCTATCAGAGTGCTAGACGCGAGAGGCCTTACGGATCTTAAAGTTTCTAGAAAGGTCGTCTCATCTTCTATGACTCTAGGTCTGGGTCACCATCAAGGGTCTTGTATTTCTAGTAGGCCGCCGCTCACGTATTTTTTCTCTCTATGTATATAATTAGAATACGCGTCCAGGAACTGCGTCCTCGCTTCTAATCTAATCCTTTTCAGGAAAAACTTACATTCCCGTGATCTAGTTTACGTACAGGGATTAAGTTTACAGAGATTATATGGTGAGGGGATAGGCTGTGGTGACATAAGAGAAAGGTGTAAAAAGAGGATGAGAGGAGAGTAAGAAGTTCCGGGGCCCAACTCAGGTACCTTGCAAATAATCAAGGTCATCATTATATAGCCCAGCTTGATTGGCTATGTGCGTTTTAGCTTTATCGACTGCCAGGGTCATTAAGGCCGTCGCCGTCAAGTTATAACCAACAATCTAAAAACAAAAAAATCCTCT
Organism: Panulirus ornatus; assembly: GCF_036320965.1. Lineage (NCBI taxonomy): Eukaryota > Metazoa > Arthropoda > Malacostraca > Decapoda > Palinuridae > Panulirus > Panulirus ornatus. The sequence continues at coordinate 14,359,930 of NC_092260.1, read as the reverse complement.
GGTGTCCAAGATAATTCCAAAAGCATAAACGCCTTTACTGTTTGGTTGGGCTCCAGGCCTAGCGACTACCAGGCCATTGGTCTGACCGCAAATGTCTATCACCCTCTCAGTAATGCGGTATTACTCCAAAAAGGCAATTGCCACAGACTCCCTGAGGTGTTGCGGTTACCGTTTCTGACCATCACACATGAGCGGTACTCCTACGACCAAACCCGCAAAGGTATGAATCTTGGTCGCAGCTCACGCACCTGTTCATCCTCCCCTCGCGCCTGGTCGATAAAATGGATACCTCGCTTATAGGGTGTGTGTATACGTAAGCATACATACACAAGAGTAAAGATCAGAGTACATACAGACAAACTTAAGGCAGGGGGGGCAAGAGTGCAAAACTCTCTTCCCCCATAACACACAAATAGTAATCACCTACAGATGGGTAACCCCTGGCTTCGTTTGTGCACGAAAGAATGATTGGATGTCGCTCGGGAGCTCTGTATAGAAAAAAAAAGAATAAAACAATATATAATGATCGTTCCTATACTTGCTAACTAGCAACTGTCCAACACTATCCTTCAAGTTGGTCAGTAACAGGAGGTCAGAGATCCCTCCGTTTCGAACGCCTCGCCGCAAAAGACTTACCCAAGTAACTACAGAGGCTCCCTGCGTGTCTGATCTCGCGTTGTTGAAATTATACAGGCAAGGAACTGGCAGCATAGTCTTGGGAGAGCCTGTACCGTTTCTGTGACCTGCTCGGTACGTAGACGACTAAACCAACAAATGTCGTCTGTAACGAACCCTCGGCTATAATTCGCTCACCCAACTTGCAGAAGAGAGTGAACATTCTCTCCTATACTTTCCGTGATGATCACGGGCACAATCATGGAAGAGGAGCCAAGATTCAAATGTTATTTGTATCAGGAGACAAAACCCGAGGCAGGTTATTACCATGTTTACAAACAGTTAGAACTCAAGATTAAACCAGGGGTAAAACAACACCTGATGATAGTCTTGTATATATTTTTCCTCAAGCTGATATATTCGGTCAACAAATATCGGTAGGAAGAAAACAACGGCGAAATATAGGCAGGCTGCCACATGAACGACTTATATCAATATATATATATATATATATATATATATATATATATATATATATATATATATATACATATATATATATATATATATATATATATATATATATATATATATATAAATATATTCTTTTTCTTTTTCTTTCAAACTATTCGCCATTTCCCGCGTTAGCAAGGTAGCGTTAAGAACAGAGAACTGGGCCTTTAAGGGAATATCCTCACCTGGCCCCCTTCTCTATTCCTTCTTTTGGAAAATTAAAAAAATAATGAGAGGGGAGGATTTCCAGCCCCCCGCTCCCATATATATATATATATATATATGTATATATATATATATATATATATATATATATATATATATATATATATATATATATATATATATATATATACACACACACACACACACACAGTACGTGGGAGGAAAAGTGTTTGTAGACCTGACTTTAATAAAAGTCCGAGGTTATAAAATCAGAGGACGAAAGAAAGAAGAGAATTCCACAGTTTTACTCTTCGAGTGAAAGAAGGTTTCATAACAGCCAATCCTCGACGGGCTAACTTCCATAAAGAAACTATGGGAAGCAGCCACCAAACCATAGGATGGAGTTCAAGCCTTGGGGTGAGGACATATCTATCTGTCTGTTCATAATCGTCCCAGGGCCAATGTGTACTAAAGAGTCCTGGTGTTACCCAGAACCTTTCTATGGGATTATGTAGCCTAAGGCTGCGCTACCTCCAGTTGCAGGGAAATGGAGACTCCTTTGGAATGACAATGTCTTTGCCGAGGCTACTCCCAGTGATATAACCTAACCAAAGTGACTCTTCACTTGCTGTGTAACCTCTTGCAGACAAAGCCCGGTAACACTGGTGGATACATATATATATATATATATATATATATATATATATATATATATATATATATATATATATATATATATATAATGAGTTGCTTGAAACGGGCTGTGGCTTAATAGCCACTAAGTAGTCGAAAACCATTAAATTTAACAACATACACACACACACACACACACCATGATCATGGGAGGAATATCTTGAGAAAATCTACGTAAGTAGTTCCCACCGTTACTACTGTTATCACAAACACGTGTTTGGAAAATGCTTGCACTTGTCTCTGCAGCGATCGCGATGAACCAATGTCGTTAATAATTTGTAAAGAATCAGGGGTGGGGTTCTGGACTCGTAAGACCCCCAGATCTTGAACTTTGTATAATGACACATTTGCAGTCGTCTATCTACTGCACTCAATGCACAGGGAGTTCTACACTCGTGGCGACTCATTTCTCGAACTTTTCTTACTATAACACAACATTTTAACTTTTGTACCATGTATGTGTTGTGTGTGTGTGTGTGTGTGTGTGTGTGTGTGTGTGTGTGTGAGTTAACACATTTAAAAACCAACTTATTCCTCTTTTTGTTTACAGGTACGTGGAGTGTGCGCCTGGAGCTCCTGTCTATTCCTCCAACAGTAGGCAGTCGTTGGTGTTGTCATGATTATAGTACAAGAGTGGACACAACACTGTCGTGAGTCACTTCATCTACCATTATTCTGGGGTTCCAACGAAGTCATGTAATTCTGAAATTCTATTGGCTACAAGAGCTTTGTTGTGGTTTCTATAATACCTGAAGGTAATAAATGAACATTTTTGAAGTTCATCTTCCAAACTGCAAAAAGAAACTTTAGAACACTGATACCATACAATCCCTCGTCTCTTCGCGTGTGTCTTACAACTGGCACCCATGTTCAACCCAGTGTATACCACATCATTCCAATGCGTTCTATCCCTTGCACGCCCCGCATCCTCCTGCATGTTCAGCCCTTGAGTCTTCAAAGTATACTTCACTCCATTTGTTATCCAAGTCCTTTGTTTCTCGTTTTCCTCGATCCCTCCACTTTTGACATGACATCCTCTTAGTCAACCTCTGTCCCTCTTCAGCATTTTCACATGTACGCCTCTTATCAACACACCCCTCTCTCTTGTCCTGTCATTTCTCATTCGATCAACCCTCATCATACCACACGTTGTCCAAAAATATTTCATTTCTAACATCCATCCTCTATATACTTTTTCGTAAGTACAAGTCTCGCACCACTATAGCACCCACGAGACTACTATACCATCAAGCATATCCATTTTTGGCTTTAAGAAATTCAAACTGACGTCTCTTTCTACACATTTCTCAGTGTGCCCAGGACCTTTGCCCCATCACCCATCCTATAGCCCACTTCAGCCCAATGGTTCCATTCCCTTCCATACCCACTTCCAGGTATCTGAAACATACCTACTTCGTCCAAGTTTTTACCATTCAAACTCACACTCCATATAACCAGTCTCCCCTCAGAGGTAAGCCTGATAACCTTGCTTTTATTCACGTTGAGTATCACCTTCCTCCTTTCACACGCTCTCCCAAAGTCAGACACCAGCTCCTGCAGTTTCTCAGTAGAATTTGCCACCACTGCCGTGTCATTAGCAAGCAAAAACTGACTCAACTCCCAGGCTCTCTCTCTCTCTCTCTCTCTCTCTCTCTCTATATATATATATATATATATATATATATATATATATATATGTATATATGTATATGATTACACTAGTCCGTGATTAAAGTTATGAAAGTGAAATCGCACATCAGTAACTTCAGTAATTCATACAATTTTATTAGAATAAAATTTTATGAACTCCTAATGAAATGCGACTTCACCTTCATATATATATATATATATATATATATATATATATATATATATATATATATATATATATATATATATATATATATATTGGAAAGGATCAGAATTCTGCTCGTGATCAAGTATATTCCTATGAGTCCATGGGGAAAATGAAACACGATAAGTTCCCAAGTGCACTTTCGTGTAATAATCACATCATCAGGGGAGATACAACAGAGAAATATAAGTCAGTTGATACATGACAGAGACGTAGCTAGGACGCCATTTGGCAAACACGCGATTGTCCAAGACTATTTGGTAAACATGCGATTGCCTTGGACAATCGCATATTTACCAAATGGCGTCCTAGCTTCGTCTCTTTGATGTATATCAACTGACTGTTATATTTGTCTCTTGTATCGCCCCTGATGATGTGATTATTACACGAAAGTGCACTTGGGAACTTATTGTGTTTCATTTCCCCGTGGACTCACAGGCATATATATATATATATATATATATATATATATATATATATATATATATATATATATATATATATATACATATATATGTAGTGAGTTATCGGACTCCGCTTGCTCGAGGTTTACACCGCGAGTGAAATGTCACCTTTACCGAGGTTGTATTGTCGTCATGTGACGCAACGAGTGCAGTCCCGTCTAAAAATTTCACGCTGTAAAAGAGTCCATCCTGTCCCAGGTACTGAGTGTAGTGCAGCTTTGAAAATACAGGCGCCCCTGGAAAAAATAGTCCCAAAAACGGGTTTCAAGGATATATATATATATATATATATATATATATATATATATATATTTTTTTTTTTTTTTTATACTTTGTCGCTGTCTCCCGCGTTTGCGAGGTAGCGCAAGGAAACAGACGAAAGAAATGGCCCAACCCCCCCCCCCCCCCCCCAATACACATGTACATACACACGTCCACACACGCAAATATACATACCTACACAGCTTTCCATGGTTTACCCCAGACGCTTCACATGCCTTGCTTCAATCCACTGACAGCACGACAACCCCTGTATACCACATGACTCCAATTCACTCTATTTCTTGCCCTCCTTTCACCCTCCTGCATGTTCAGGCCCCGATCACACAAAATCTTTTTCACTCCATCTTTCCACCTCCAATTTGGTCTCCCTCTTCTCCTCGTTCCCTCCACCTCCGACACATATATCCTCTTGGTCAATCTCTCCTCACTCATTCTCTCCATGTGCCCAAACCATTTCAAAACACCCTCTTCTGCTCTCTCAACCACGCTCTTTTTATTTCCATACATCTCTCTCACCCTTACGTTACTTATATATATATATAAATATATATATATATATATATATATAAATATATATATATATATATATATATATATCCTGACCTAAGTCAGGGACGATTAACATCTGGGTTGGCTGTGAGCCGACTGCCCTGCCTCAGGATACGACCCGGGCGGGTTCTCGCGTGGTTCATACAGTCAGCCACATAAACCACTTCCCAGTCTGCATGTAATGATGGAGCCAATGACTGGGTTGTTCAGCCAGAGACATTGGACTCATTAATCATATACGTAATCACTGTTTTGAATATATCTACAAAATCGAACGTTAAATATCAATCATGAATCACATAGTAAGGGAGAATTAACAGTAAAAGGAACAATTTTTTTTGTCATTAACTGTGTCCTTTAAGTAATTCTAATGATGTCACTCAGTAAGAGAAAATAACCTTACAAATGGAAAACTGTAAAAGGGCAAACTATTTCCGTTTTCTATTTGAGGAGAAAAGCAGAAATACTCGGGAGGGGAAACATATTTAGAATATACTTGTGAAACTAAAATCTAGGAGATATACTGAGGAATTCATAACAAAGTATTTGAGTAAACAGAGAATTTACATAGTCTGACATTATGAATTCTAGTTATCAAAATTCAGTAAAAGATAAACAATATAATCGTACATAATGTATGATTATCATGTGACGATATCTGCCCTTATAATCGACCACTCAACAATCCATGGCCATGAAATAATCCAAAAAAAGAATAAAAAATAAAAGAAAAATTAATGCACAGGGGAGGTCATGGTGGACCAGGAGATTCGGGGGTGGGGTGGGGGAAGAATATAGAGAAATGTGATACGAAAATACAGAGAGAGAGAGAGAGAGAGAGAGAGAGAGAGAGAGAGAGAGAGAGAGAGAGAGAGAGAGAGAGAGAGAGAGAGAGAGAGAGAGAGAGAGAGATGCCCCTGCCGCAGGATAGGATGTTGGGTGGGAGGCCAAGTATTGCTGGGGAGGAGAAAACTATGTACGTGGTGAAAGAGAGGGGAGACGATGGCAGGCGTTGGTGAGGGACGGGAGGATGGGTCAGAGGAAGGGAGAGTGGCAGGCCTGAGAAGGAAGAGGAGGAGGAGAAGGGGTGAAGGGTAAGGAAGGACGGCAGGAAGGAAGGAAGGAAGGGTGGGAGGAAGGGTGAGAAGGGTGTGTACACCTGAGCTCGCTCGTCACTGCCACGCGCATTAGTAACCCAACGCCCGCCGTAACTGATCCTTCCAGCCATTAGCAGACCTGCTACCCTGACGCGCGTACACACACACACACACACACACACACACACACACACACACATACACACACACACATATGAGATTCTTCACACGTATTTTACAATGGCTGCCAAAGCAAGTATCACAACATCTGTGGAAAGTATTCTGAGCCACTTTACCCAAAAAATGTTCGTCTATAGAAGCTATGCACATCCTCACACAACACGAACGGTGAACAATATTCTTTCTGATGAAATTACACAATGTTTATGGGGTTATTTACCCATCTCTCTACCTCACCGTCCAACCTTCATGTTTCTCTACCGACAAGATGTCTTACCAAATTAGAATGCTCTAAGCTGAAAGTATCAAAAAAAAAAAAAAAAAAAAAATCACTTAATAAAATAATAAGAATCTTAATTTCATTTTATTTTGATTATGGTGCATCGCTTGAATCTCGTTTTCTACGACCGCTAATAAGATATCTTAATTTTCCCCAGTGACACATGAGAATCGTATATTAGGAACTTGATTGTATAATCATATGGCAGAGATCTATGTATGCTTCGGGCTGAATGACTAACTACAGCTAGGTTCTCATTAAACCGACTTTCATATCCCCGTATGTATGAACTGCTGTTGGATTCAATAACCAACAGCTAAGGGTCGTTCACGCCAATCCCTACCATGAATCAAACATCCAAATTGATTTTCGTATCTTACACTTCCAACAAGCACGACTAAAATCTATCGTGCACCTTAAGCTTGTTGGAGTTAATGGTTATCGACCTCAAAACTGGGTGCAGTGTATTTGACATTGTAATACATGCATATGGTTCCAGTGCATTATACCATCCATGTATGGCAGATGAAGTGGATGTGAGCGAATGAGATCATTTCTTCGTCTTTTCTTGGCGCTACCTTACTAATGCTCTATTCAAAGAAATGGAAAAACAGAACAAACAAGAGTTGGGGTGAGCAAGCTTAACCAAACCTCAGGGAGAACAAGAAAATGTTTTGGAAGGAGGTAAATGCTATGGAAAGAAGCATACAAATGGGAACGTCTGTGAAAGGCACATAGGGTGTTTGAGTCGGGGAGGTATGGGCAGTGAGATAAGTCATGGAGAAGGGTTTGGTGAAAAGAGAAGAGGTGGTGAAAGCCGCACGTAAGATGAAATATGGCATGGCGGCTGGAGTGGGTGGTGTCGCAGATGAGTTTCTAAATAAATGGGATGCCTGTGTTGTTGTTTGTTGGTTGGGATTTTCAATATACGTATGTATCATGGTAAGATGCCTGGCGAGTAGCGGAATGCATCTATAGTGCCACTGTATAAAGGCAAAGGGGACAACGGTGAGTGTCCGACTTACAGAGGTATGAGTTTGTCGAGTGTACCTGTTAAGTTGCGTGGAAAAAGGTGGTGGCGGAAGAGCACTAGTCTGGAAATGAACAATGATGAAGAAAGATACTATCGAGTAAAGCGTGTGTGCGAGTAGGTAGAGAAGGTGAGTTTGGTGAAGAGGAGTCCACAGCTGGGATGCATGATGTCACCATGGCTGCTTATATACATATATATATATATATATATATATATATATATATATATATATATATATATATATATATATATATATATATATATATATACATATATATATATATATATATATATATATATATATATATATATATATATATATATATATATACTTTTTTTTTTTTTTGCTTTGTCGCTGTCTCCCGCGTTTGCGAGGTAGCGCAAGGAAACAGACGAAAGAAATGGCCCAACCCACCTCCATACACATGTATATACATACGTCCACACACGCAAATATACATACCTACACAGCTTTCCATGGTTTACCCCAGACGCTTCACATGCCCTGATTCAATCCACTGACAGCACGTCAACCCCGGTATACCACATCGCTCCAACTCACTCTATTCCTTGCCCTCCTTTCACCCTCCTGCATGTTCAGGCCCCGATCACACAAAATCTTTTTCACTCCATCTTTCCACCTCCAATTTGGTCTCCCTCTTCTCCTCGTTCCCTCCACCTCCGACACATATATCCTCTTGGTCAATCTTTCCTCACTCATTCTCTCCATGTGACCAAACCATTTCAAAACACCCTCCTCTGCTCTCTCAACCACGCTCTTTTTATTTCCACACATCTCTCTTACCCTTACGTTACTTACTCGATCAAACCACCTCACACCACACATTGTCCTCAAACATCTCATTTCCAGCACATCCATCCTCCTGCGCACAACTCTATCCATAGTCCACGCCTCGCAACCATACAACATTGTTGGAACCACTATTCCTTCAAACATACCCATTTTTGCTCTCCGAGATAATGTTCTCGACTTCCACACATTCTTCAAGGCTCCCAGAATTTTCGCCCCCTCCCCCACCCTATGATCCACTTCCGCTTCCATGGTTCCATCCGCTGCCAGATCCACTCCCAGATATCTAAAACACTTCACTTCCTCCAGTTTTTCTCCATTCAAACTCACCTCCCAGTTGACTTGACCCTCAACCCTACTGTACCTAATAACCTTGCTCTTATTCACATTTACTCTTAACTTTCTTCTTTCACACACTTTACCAAACTCAGTCACCAGCTTCTGTAGTTTCTCACATGAATCAGCCACCAGCTGATATATATATATATATATATATATATATATATATATATATATATATATATATATATATATATATATATGTAAGGGCACTCAGCAGTCCCTGCATCCTCATAAAAAGAACAGAATTCTATTTATTTCATATTTCATTTATTATGCTTAGTTGCTGTCTCCCGCGTTAGCGAGGTAGCACATGAAAATAGACGAATGAATAGCCCAGCCCACCCACATGCACATGTATATACCTACACGCCCACACACGCACATATACATACCTATACATTTCAACGTATACATGTACATACATATACATATATACACATGTACATATACTAACTGCCTTCATCTATTCTCGTTGCCACCCCGCCACACATGAAACAGCACCTCCCCACCACCCCCTCGCGCGCGCGCGCACGAGGTAGCGCTGGGAAAAGACAATAAAGGCCGCATTCGTTCACACTCAGTCTCTAGCTGTCATGTGTAATGCACCGAAACCACAGCTCCCTTTCCAAATCCAGGCCCCACAAAACTTTCCATGGTTTACCCTAGACGCTTCATATGCCCTGGTTCAATCCATTGACAGCACATCGACCCCGGTATACCACATCATTCCGATTCACTCTGTTACTTGCACGCCTTTCACCCTCCTGTATGTTCAGGCCCCGATCACTTAAAATCTTTTCACTTCATCCTTCCACCTCCAATTTGGTCTCCCACTTCTCCTCGTTCCCTCCACCTATGACACATATATCCTCTTTGTCAATCTTTCCTCACTCATTCTCTCCATGTGACCAAACCATTTCAATACACCCTCTTCTGCTCTCTTAACCACATTCTTTTTATTACCACACATCCCTCTTACCCTTTCATTACTTACTCGATCAAACCACCTCACACCACATGTTGTCCTCAACATTTCATTTCCAACACATCCACCCTCCGCCGCACAACCCTATCTATAGCCCATGCCTCGCAACCATGTATATATATATATATATATATATATATATATATATATATATATATATATATATATATATATATATATATATATAAACATGTATATTATGATTACATATACGACACACGTACTACCAATTCATCTACTCTCGAGTCATTGCAAGTTCCTTGGTGCACGGTTAAGGTCAGATGGGGGTCACCTAAGGTCAAGTAATGGCTGTTGGTCAGCAGTATCAGCTTCCTGCAGCATTCCCCTCAGCTTTTACCGTACCTCTCTCCTGCAGTCACCTCAGAAACTGGAAACCCTCGGGAATAAGTATTTAGAAAATGGAAACAAGCTTTGCCACATCAAGGCTGGACAGATCAACTATCCCTTATCTTTAGTATGGAAACACGTTCTAATAGACATGAATTAATCTCGTATTAGATCCCACTGATGAATCTATAAAATAATCTTATTTACCACTGATGGATCTATGAAATATTATTATTTACCAATGATCGATCTATAAAATAATCTAATTTACCAATGATGGATCTATCATCTTATTTACCATTGATGGATCTGGAAAATAATCTTATTTACTACTGATGGATCTGTAAAATAATCGTATTTACCACTGATCGTATTGGAAAATAATCTTATTTACCAGTGGTGGATCTGTGTAATAATCGTATTTACTACTGATGGATCTGGAAAATAATCTTATTTACCACCAATGGATCTATACAATAATCGTATTTACCATTGATGGATCTACAAAACAATCTTATCTAATGACTTTCATAATACTGAAAGAAAAGGATGCGCCTGTGTAATTAACAGTAATGGCTTCGAGGGGGAACTTCTACAATCGTCTTGTCATGCCAGACGAACAGGGTTCTTCACCCGATGTAATGTAATTATCTATCATCAATATATCTTGTTTATCGAAGAGAAAAAAAAAAAATAGTCAGTTGTTCTAGGTATAAGTTTTACATACACAAGGACAACTCCCTCGCATTAGAAATCCAACACATACGCACACACACACACACACACACACACACACACACACACACACACATACACATCTACATGCATAACTCGAGGAGCGACTGGCAAACAGGACTGAAATCTACAGTTTTCAAACCCACGATTCACCCATAATTACATTTACAGCCCGGGATTATACAGAGAACTGAGGATGTGCAAAGTCCACGTAATGTTCTCACTCTTCTGTAAGTAATTCTATCCAGCAGCGTACAAGGAAGTCATTCTCAAAAATACTCAACTTGCAGAAAAAAAAATAACCATCTGCCAAGCTAATGTGAATTCGAAAGACAAGTGGAGTTTGCAGACACCAGCAATGAACGACGGGAAGCTGGTTGACAGTCTTAACCCTCTCGTGTTGTGATCGCTGGTGTGAGGGAAGGCTCAGTACGTGGGAGACATAAGGCGGTCAACACTGGCACTACAATTTAGCATAATACGTGTAATACGTGTTTAAGATTTAAGAAGCTGGAGGAGGGAGGGGCGAGAGTGATCCAGCTAATGAGTTAAAAGCTGCTGAAGCAACCTATTTAATCTTTCAGAAGACCCCAACAGGTAATACCTCAATATTCAGAAGACTTTTGATATTCGATGATTTCCGTGGCACCACAGTCTACCTTTATCTTTTCTTTTTTCCCCCTATGTAATTTTGAGGAAATCATACTACCCGAAGCTTTTGTAGATGTCTCTACTACCCATTATGAAAAAAAGAAATAATATTTTCACGTTAAAAAAAAAGTATTTGCTTGAATAATGCAACGTATAATTAGCGCAGGCAGGGCGGCTATAATGTAATCCAATCATATATGCTCGTGTGGGTCTTTGATGGCACCGGCATAATTCAACTATGACCCAATCATGGAAAACATAGGTTGTTAAAAGCCTTAATCGAACCTTTTCAACCCTGCCCATTTACATACACGTCCTTTTGCATTATTAATTTAATCAGTCTCTGCTCCTCCCACGGGAGCTCCATCATTTTCATCACTAGATAACATAATAACACTTACTATCCAGGGCTAAAAATTTTTTCAATAATGACTGAAGCATAATCATTAACTTAATAGCCCTTGCAAAGGCCATATAACCTTCTGATAAATTAATTCACAATTACATATTTCTATCAAAATCTTTTTTTTTATCATAATCATATTCATCTACATAATTCCATGTCATTTGCGTGATTCCCGCAATAATCACCTGACCTATTTGCTACGTGAGAATCTAAGTTCCAAACCTGGTCTTCTCAACTCCATGCACAACCCCCCACCACTTCGACCAGCCGTACGCGCGCCAGAGTCCTCCTCAGGGAATATCCCAGCGGACGAGTTCTTCCAACTGGCTATAGTAAAACCCAACAGGACAACAATCCATGGGTGTACGTACGACTTACGCTAAACACCCGACAGATAAGGTTGTCTTAAACTACTCAAATGGTATATCCTAACTTAGTGGTAAGGTTGATCATTACGAACACCAGCATGACCTTAAAAGCATTACGTCACGAACCTGAGATTCGTTGCAAACTTGCCTACCACCCTGATACACAGCACCACATCCTCACAGTGAGCCATACAGAGATACATGATGACTCTGGCTTAGGATAACGTAGGCGAAGATACCTGGCTTCATAACTACTTGGCAACCGTCAGCCATTACGTTCAGCACTGAACATCCATGGACGAAGTGAAAGCGATACGTATGTCCAAACTAAACGTCAATTCAAATTATTCTAATCGTATTTTTTTTTTTCATACTTGATCACCGTTTGCATCGTTAGCGAGGTAACGCTAAGAACAAACGAAGAAAGGTCGTATCCGCTCACCCCCATTCTCTCTCTCTCTGTCATATATATATATATATATATATATATATATATATATATATATATATATATATATATATATATATATATATATACACACACACTTCCGGCTGAAAGAGTCCCTTCTATACGACACTCCCGCAACGCACAGGAAGCAGGTCACGTCCACTGGGCGTGACCATAGGTCATAAACTTTAGCGATATCGTGTGTGTGTTTACGTGGGGAGAGTGCGGTGCAAGTGAGCAGTAAGTGTTCGTTGTCTTCACCGTGGTAGCTGCACTGTGGGTTTGAAGAGCCCTGGGATGCGGTGAGTCGGTGTCTGTTGTAACGTAGGGGTGGGTGACGCCCAGCACGTACACGGAAAAGTGTGACACGTGTTTGTCTGGGGGATGTAGTTTCAGTTGGATGTCTGTCTGATGTTTGTTTAAGACTAAGTTGTTCAGTGCTTCACCGTTCATGTCATTGTGTCAGCGTGTTGTCGGGTTTACATTCGCTGGCGGTGTAGGTGGTGGGTAGCTCTGTGAGCTGAGGTTTCTGATGTATGAAGCAAGGGGAGGCTTTGCCGGGAAATTGAATCATAGCGCCTATAGAACACCTGAAGCTTTTGGGAAGCAGGTTGCGGCGTTGGGTTTACAGGGAAGAGTGGCTCGTATGATACTGCTCAACACGTATACTGTATTGTAAGGATGGACTGTTCAGGAATATACGAAATATATCGAAAAAAAAATTTCACGGTTGAATTAAACTAGGTCACTGGTTACCGCATTCCCCGATGCTGTACTTGTCCTATTATCTATGAGCATCACTCATCATCATATCTATTGGCCATCACCTGCCAACGATCACTGAGACAAAAGTTCGTACCACTATGGAAACATACACTGTAAAAATGAACAATGTTGCCGTGCTAATCCAGGACGAGAGACAAGCACAGCACAACGACCGATCTAATGTCGAGCTGGAGAGAGAGAGAGAGAGAGAGAGAGAGAGAGAGAGAGAGAGAGAGAGAGAGAGAGAGAGAGAGAGATAAGGTCTCACGTTCAGTGAATGATATGTCTATGCAATCGAGGATCACAGTCCAAATGATGCCAGGAGGTGAACGCCTCACTGTACTGAAGGGGATATTTTAATTAGGAATGGAGAGCGAGCACTGGGTCTGTGTTTATTTACAGAAGATGGTATCTGACCACCTTCTCATGGGGTTCTCTACTGTCTCAATAGTCAGATGCGTCTGGCATCTCCTCCGCAAAGAACTTTCACATAACACAAGTGGGATAACTTCATAAGCCTTGACGACCATTATCCTCGTGCAGTTTACACAACAGATGAACTGCCCTCGCTAAAAGGGGTCGGACGAGAGCGGAATTCTTTGACAACCACGATTGGTCTTCGATGTATGTTTACTTCATCTAAATCAGCCACTTTTTTATTTCTAGTCTTACGAATACTGCCGCCATTTATAGCCGTGTACAAGTATATTCCCTCCAGTTACCTACTTACACATTATCTCGATCATTTCAGTATTAAAAGAATGACTTTAACTAGTGAGTATCTTATCGTTATAACATGCACTGCCTCACGGCTTCATGACGCCTGTACATCAGGCACAACACACATAGTGTGTGAGCCTGATGTACTCAGGGGCGAGTGAGGATTTCAGCGTCCGGCTCGAGATGTGCGAGTAGTGAACAGCTCGGTAACAGGCGGGTGAAGATGGCCTCTGCCACTGTAGATCGCGACAGATGGAAGACCTGTGGTTTATACGACTTGGTCCTCCAGTAGACAGTATATGTATCGCAGATGTAAAGATATCCTCGTTAATGAGGGAGATCACCACTTTCGATTAAGTCTCCTAAACACGACGGTACGACCCTTTGGCGTGATCTTCGGTGCTACCTCACACGGTTCAGGTCAGTGGACAGATCATCGAACCCAAGGCTCAAGGGTTACATCGGGTGGTATCGTCATGTTCAACTTAAAACACCCCCAGTACCTTCGCAAAACGTCCGGCCGGCTTGAACGACTAAAGTAAAAGGGAATTACGTTCCGAAGCAACTCATATCATCCCTCCAACTCCATAGAATAATGAACAACACTATAAATTGTATCGTCTGCATCAAAACATTAAGTCTGTGAGAATGAGAAAACGAAGTAAGACGCCACATGAGCGAGGCGTCGAGGCAGGGGTGGGTAAGCACCTGGTAGCTTCAGTCGTGGTGTTGGTACCAGCGAGGCCAGGTGCATTCCAACACTACCCCCAGGGAGGCTGAGCCAATCGCGATCATCCTTCCCTATGACGAGGACGCAGCAGGAAGACATAGCCATATATAGGAAGACATAGCCATATACTACTACAGTATATTCATCTGAATTCCTCACATTTTTGGTGCATGTTTTTTCCCACCGCCCTGATTTTCTGCTAAGCCTGGGCATCGAAGAGGTCGTGAACTGAGCGGTAAGTGTTGGCGCCGGGGAGTCTCGCCTGCATCTAAAACGGCCGCCAAAGTCGTAAACGCTAAACTAAACTCCACAATCCTACAGGGAGCAGTGACGACCTCGGGAAGGTCGGTTCAGCGGTAACACAGACCAAACTGTGTGATATGTTGATCACTTTCATACCACGCAGCTGCGGGAGGAACCACCACTAGCCTCTCCTTCATAGTAGGGAAGATACGATTATAACTAAACCTAAGTTTCCATCACTTAATGACTTAGGTTCATAACACAGGATGACTTACAATGACGAAAATGAAGTATATATTTCCATATGACCGGAAACTGTTTTCATGGTACAGAGACCAATCATAAGATATCTAATTTCTGTATATTTCTTAAGCGCTGGGGAAGAGATTCGCTTGAGAAGAGCAGAATATCAAACTCAACCAGAATATTTCAATTCTTTCAAAAGTTTCATGAATTCAGAACTTTCTATGATTATATATACTTTCACCCTGTCACATATCCTATACTTTTATATACTAATATATTCAATATCTGAGGCAGTGCGCCAGGTGGGAAAATATCACAAAACTACAGAGCAAAATAAAAAAAAAAAATTTGGTTTACTTTACGAATGCAGTCGTTCATACGCATGTAGTCAATGATACGCATGTAGTCGTTCATACGCATGTAGTCAATGATACGCATGTGGTCGTTCATATGCATGTAGTCAATGATACGCATGTAGTCGTTCATACGCATGTAGTCAATGATACACATGTAGTCAATGATACGCATGTAGTCGTTCATACGCATGTAGTCAATGATACGCATGTAGTCGTTCATATGCATGTAGTCAATGATACGCATGTAGTCGTTCATACGCATGTAGTCAATGATACGCATGTCGTCAATGATACGCATGTAGTCGTTCATATGCATGTAGTCAATGATACGCATGTAGTCGTTCATATGCATGTAGTCGTTCATATGCATGTAGTCAATGATACGCACGTAGTCGTTCATACGCATGTAGTCAATGATACGCATGTGGTCGTTCGCACGCATGTGGTCGTTCATTTCCAACCACGAGCATATATTGGTAGACGTCAACTCAAGACAAGAGGTAATCTATGTGATGTATAACTATGAATGGAGGAGAATTTGTCTAAATGATATCTAAACTAAGTCGCAAACCCACACACACACACACACACCATCACACACACAATATATATATATATATATATATATATATATATATATATATATATATATATATATATATATATATATATATATATATATATATCACAGTTGTGCAAGCAACAATATCATAGATCACACAACACTGTCAGTTACAACCCTCTTATTTCGAATGTACTGCGTCAGCATCATTATCCGGGAGAGAGAGAGAGAGAGAGAGAGAGAGAGAGAGAGAGAGAGAGAGAGAGAGAGAGAGAGAGAGAGAGAGTACTAGGTTAGCGTGTTGTGAAGGCTCCTCCTGTTCCCAGCTCTCCCATACTACCGCGATACTGGATCCCTGGTACCTGATACCACCCTTTGAACAGCAGCAAATCTGTCCATGTGATACCGGACACCCCCCCCGCAGCCGGCCAGTCGGCAGAATGGCGTCCGCTAGGCTGCTGTACCCAAAAACCTGCAGCTGATTATGCCCAGTGTGGCGGAGCATCTCCCCCCCGCCGTTGGTAGGTGAAGAGGTGCAACAATGACAGGGGACCACATCTAGACTGACGGCATGGCATGGTAGAAGCCTCACAGCAACCTCTACAGACACACGGGAGATCGTAGAGTGACGAACTCTGACACAAATGCAGCACAGGACAACGATGAGGAAGGAACACGCGGGAGGAGCGAGCGTCCTTATATATCTGCCTGCGTTACTCCGTTTCCAGCGTGCTTGCCTGGATGCGAAGCATGTTTACTCTCTGATACTGGGAGGCAGAGTGAAGGGCTGCCGCTTATTCTCGGTACGTAAATGGACAGGTAGTGCATTGAATACTATCCTGAAGGTCCAATCCTTTCCTTGAGTGCATAATGTATTGAAAAACACACGTCTCCACACACTCACTGACATCACACATATCGTCACATTCAATGACAATGTCATACTCACATCTGCAGATAAGTTCACGGATCTATCGAGTAAGTAATGACAACGTAAGGAGGACGAGTGTTCGTATGAAGAGTTAAAGGGAAGACAGACTGTATGGGGTTTGGGGGCAACACGAGTGTAAGACTCCGTCTTCTAGCCGTTCACATTCATAATTTCAAAATGGTAATGACAAGCACGATGAAAAAGAGAAACAAATTCTCTCCCTCCCTCCCTCCCCCTTCCCCTTCTCTCTCTCTCTCTCTCTCTCTCTCTCTCTCTCTCTCTCTCTCTCTCTCTCTCTCTCTCTCTCTCTCCTCCCATTTTCATCTTTGACGGTCACAGACAGCACCGTCTCTCCTTTGGACGTCGAGTCATCTAATGACGATTCCACATAGCGATGCAACAACAAAACATAACTGTGCTATAAGTATTAGGTTGTTGGTGAATGGTGCTAGTTTGTAGCAGTTCCACAGTGTAATTAGTACAGAATTCCAGATCGCATTAAAGAATATCATATGTAATATATATGTTTCCAGTATTAAAAAGAGTGGGTGGTTGAGGGTGTTGAAGGTGTGCTGAAATGGTTTGGATATTCAGAGAGAATGAGCGAGGAAAGGTTGATAAAAAGGATATCCGTGTCAGAAATGGAGGGAACACGGAGAATGGGGAGACCATACTGGAGCAGGGAGGAGGGAGTGAAAAAGATTATGAGTGATCAGGGCCTGAAGAAGCAGGAGGGTGAAAAGCGTGCAGGGGATAGAGTGAATAGGTACGATATGGCAACTGGGGTCGACGTGCTGTATGTGGACTGAACCAGGGTATATGAAGCATCCGGGGTAAAACATGGAAGGTCTCTGGGGCCTGGCTGTGGATAGGGAGGTGTGGTTTCAGTGCAGTACACATGACAGAGAACGAGTGTGAATGGATGCGGCCTATCCTCGTCTCTTCTTGGCGCAAACTCTCTAACACGGAAAACGGCGATCAGGTATAATATATATATATATATATATATATATATATATATATATATATATATATATATATATCTTTCAAACTTCTTTCAAACTATTCGCCATTTCCCGCATTAGCGAGGTAGCGTTAAGAACAGAGGACTGGGCCTTTGAGGGAATACCCTCACCTGACCCAATTCTCTGTTCCTTCTTTTGGAAAAAAAAAAAAAAAAAAAAAAACCGAGAGGGGAGGATTTCCAGCCCCCCGCTCCCTCCCCTTTTAGTCGCCTTCTACGACACGCAGGGAATACGTGGGAAGTATTCTTAATCCCCTATCCCCAGGGATATATATATATATATATATATATATATATATATATATATATATATATATATATATCGGAAAGTGTTACCAGGCTCTGCCTGGTTACACAGCGAATCAAAATTCAACAATGGCAAGGTTGTAACATTAAGAGTATAGTCTCGTCAAGGAACTCACCACTCCAAAGGAGTCTACATTTCCATGCTACTGGAGGTAGCATAACCTTAGGCTGCAGGAGCCGTTAGATAG
Organism: Panulirus ornatus; assembly: GCF_036320965.1. Lineage (NCBI taxonomy): Eukaryota > Metazoa > Arthropoda > Malacostraca > Decapoda > Palinuridae > Panulirus > Panulirus ornatus. Next base: position 14,341,039 of record NC_092260.1, on the reverse strand, counting down.
AGATCCTTGGTAAGACCGGGACTCACAGAATTTAGTTCTGCAGTTGTTATGAATAAAAAAATAAAGGTTCAGAATTCTTTTTGGTCGGAGACATCTATTGAAATGATATGCTTAAAATGTTGATCATCTGTACGTAGCCGGAATAATACCTTTGTTGCTGTAGTAACACAATACCTGATACCAGAATTCCAAACTAAGTTGACAACGGATTAATGAAATTCAGATTTACAAATTCAAAACAAAAAAAAATCATTTTCGACTAACGTAGAAAAAAAAAAAGCATAGAATAAGGATTTCAAACACATTCCTATAGAATAAATGAATCATTAAAACCAAATCATAATCTAATTCATAATTTCTTCAGGTGTCACCATATTACCACAACGCTTGTAAAAGCGCAGAGGCATCCAACGTATGACTGGCCAGACAAGTATTTGCACATAACATCCACGAGGTGAGGCTACGGACAAGCGAGAGACAGACTAACTACCATTAACGTACGAGGTAAACTGATAGCCATCCATGATAGGCTGATGGTACTATGTCACACCGTACAGCGATCTGGGATTTCAGGATGGTTGAACTACGCTACACAGTTAGCGGTCTTCGGTATATCGATAGCGATCTACTGCTTGTTGACAACGACCTATGGTGTACCGAGAGCGACCTTCGGTGTATCAAGAGCGACCTATGGTGGACTGAGAGCGACCTACGGTGGATTGAGAGCGGCCTATGGTGGATTGAGAGCGACCTACGGTGGATCGAGAGCGACCTTCGGTGTATTAAGAGCGACCTACGGTGGATCGAGGGCGACCTACGGTGGATCGAGGGCGACCTACGGTGGATCGAAAGCGACCTTTGATGTCTCGAGAGAGGACTACGGTGGATCGAGAGCGACCTATGGTGGACTGAGAGCGACCTTCGGTGTATCAAGAGCGACCTACGGTGGATCGAGGGCGACCTACGGTGCATCGAGAGCGACCCATGATGTCTCGAGAGCGACCTACGGTGCATCGAGAGCGACCCATGATATCTCGAGAGCGACCTACGGTGGATCGAGAGCCACAGGCAGTGTAGGAGGAGACTCGTTCATGTAGCAACACACACGGAACGTTCGTTCGGTCGAGGCAAAAGCAAAACAAAATAACATGTCCTTAAAATGAGTTACCAAGTGCTTGCGACTCTGTCAGCAGACCTACAGAAGCAGTAGCTACAGGCGACCTTCAGGAGCTAACTAGCCATCTATAGTAGCGACAAATAGCCTCCGGAGGCTGCTAGCTGTCTACAGCTGCTACAAATGGCCTTCATGGGTTGCCAGCCATCTACAGCAGCTACAGAAAGCCCTAGAGAGGCATCGTTCCCTCGTCTCCTCCAGTGCTATGAAGGAGCTCCTAGCTGCGGGTGTGGGTGGCCCACATCACGACAGCCGAGGGTTCATACGCGACTGTAAAACCACTTGTGGACCCAGGCGCTGTTTTCATACCGAGGAAATGCAAACTCTGCGAAGAATAATTCCCCAGAGGGTGTGTCTTGTGTTACATGTTGATGGCGTACTTCCAGCAATCTTTCTTTTTTTAAGGGTTACATGAAGTGAAGTAACACACACACACACACACACACACACACACACACACACACACAAACATATAAATTTTCTACGTCATACATAGGTTAAAGCTATACTACGCTTCTCGTTACTGGACATAAAGAAACACCAAGAACCAATAGAGAAAGTCCAGAGGAAGGCAACAAAGATGAAACAATTAAGAAAGCTGCGTTAAAAGGAAGGCTATGGGGTATAGTATACATATGCTCACCTGGAAGACAGAAGAGTAGAAGGTGATCTGATCCCAACCATTAGTTTTTATAACACTAATGATGTATACATCTTCGATAGACGTAGGGACGTACAATGAAATTAAGCAAATAACTTGTTCAAAAAAGATAAGAGGAAGTACTTTAATCGTAATAAAGAATGAACGGAATATGACTGAAGACATGGTAAATGCAAAGGGGATACATACACTTAAAAAGCCGTACGAAAGTAGAAAATGTACAATAGATGGGGCACCACGAGTGTACAGCCCCTCTCCCCGTACAGTACAAATAGGTAATTACACAATAAAGGTCACACGTCACAAAAATGTGTTAGTTTGAATCTGACGATGATAACAACGATAACAAAACGTTATAAAAGATAATAGTAACAATAATGACCATCATGATGGTGTTCCCGATCATATACTGGTGACCCTCCCTCACTATGACGGAGTTTCCGATCATGTATTGGTGACCTTCCCTCACCTGACCATCATGAAGGTGTTCCCGATCACATAGTGGTGACCTTCCCTCACCCGACCATCATGAAGGTGTTCCCGATCATCTATTAGTGACCTTCCCTCACCCGATCATCATGAAGGTGTTCCCGATCATCTATTGGTGACCTTCCCTCACCTGTCCTGGGAAATGATAATGATAAACGTATGTAAACGAGTAGAAAAAAATTTTTACTAAATCAAAATTACCCTGGGCTTCCCTCCCTACTAAGCCTGACTGACGCCAACTCATCTCCATAATGTGAGCCCGGAGTGAACTCTATAAACCGGCGGCAGTAATGATTATCGGCTCATATTTACGCTCATCGCGTCCCTCCCGCCTCGATAAAGCGGCGAGATTGGTTCGATTAGCCATTCAGCGCGGCCATCGGCATCCATCGCGCAAAATTGGATGTCCGCGCTGCCAGTTTCCCGATAATGTGGACTGGGTGTTGAGAGAGAGAGAGAGAGAGAGAGAGAGAGAGAGAGAGAGAGAGAGAGAGAGAGAGAGAGAGTGTGTGTGTGTGTGTGTGTGTGAGAGAGTGTCTGCGTGTGCGCGCAATGTGACTGTATGTACGATTCGTTGGAAAGGTCTCTTGTCCCTCACCCTATCATCAAGCAGCATTTTCTCACCATCTATCCTCCTCTAGGCATCCCTGTCTATCTACATCTAACTATCCCCATCTAACTATCCCTATCTATCAACATCTATCCCCCCATCTACCCACATCTATCCCCCATCTATCCACGTCTAACTATTCCCCCATCTATCCACCCTGATACACGGACATGAATCTCACCACATACACATGTAGGTGCCCACTTCGCTCACAAGAAGTCATCTTCGACGAGGCAGATGGATGAGGATCACTTCCGAAGTCTCTGACCAGAATCTTTCCGTTGAGGTCATTTTGACGAATTGCCGTGACCGACGGATCAAACGTGATTTCTCTCAGTATTTACTTCCCCCTCGAGCCACCTATGGGTAACATCTTAAGCAGGGGAGGGTCAAAGGGACCCAGGGAATTTTGGGTCAGGCTGATCGACTTAACCCAGCACTTGGCCTTAGACTTCAAGAGGGCGACCGGTATACCCTCTTAAGCAACCCAGGCAGACTTAGTGGAATAAAAACGTACCTTTCCACTTATTAGAAGTCATGTTTCCACGAGTCATGATGTCTGCATAATCATTTTTCTTTATAAGTCAATAAATCCAGTAACGTTGAGGGCATATTAAAGGGTCGAGCAAATTAGTCGGCAAAATACATCTCGACCCTACAGTGGCGCTCAGTCAACCTGGTGTGCACAAGTGAACAATGAACTCTTGTAAAATTCACGTAACGATAAGATATTCCGTCAGATAAATACGTTTTCAAGAGCGGGGTTTATAAATGATCCTATGAAGTTTCCGTTCTGCTTTTGTTGTATAACTACATCTATGGAATCATTATCGAGTGAAATAGACGAAAACTGTACATATTTCTTTACGATACCCTTAATTTCAAATTCATTATTACTATCATTATTATTATCATTACTATCATTATTATTATTATTATTATCATTATTATCATCATTAGTAGTAGTAATAGTAGTAGTAGCAGTTATATTATCATTATCATTATTATCATTATCATTATTATTATTATCATTATTACTATTATCATTATTATTATTATCGACAATAGTTAGTCAAAAGTTTAGAGGTCGATCATAGGAAAGAACGTGTGTCCATCGCTGCAAGTATAGTTTTAAGACGAGGGTACATCCTTGAATCAGAACCCATAACATACATCTTATATATGATACAAAAAACTACAACTACTTATAATAAATGATAATGACAATAATAATAACCAGGATATAAGAACTTTTCCGAATTAACCTCAACCAAAAGCTGAAAATACACAGAAAATACCCGCATTTAAAAGGAGTTTGTTGACAGACTTTAACACAAATAAAGAGATGGAGGTTAATACACAGTCTGCTGCCAGCGATGATGTTAACAATGGTGGGGAAGAGGTGGTGGTTGGTGTCGCGGTCTTTGTATGCTGTAATTACGTGGTGCTTCATGGACCTCAGATTCCTAAACAAGCTGGTACGAGCCCCTGGGGATGGATGAAGGCCAGAGGTCTTTGACCTGACCCTCGAAGGCTCAGGTCAAAGGCCACACGACAAAAAGGGGGTCGTCCCACAAGAGTTCTCAACATACACTGAGCTGCTGCACTCACGAGGCGACCGTGTTGTCATGAATATTCTTATGCTTTCACTGCGTCCCGCTTTACTGGGGGATCCTTTCTGGTGATGGGATTACCAGCGTGCCCTCCTGGGGGCGCCATGCTGATCTAATCTGGTGACATTGTCAACAAAATGCGTGATCACTGGTGGAAAAATACGAAGAAGAAAACACTTAGGAGGCGAGAGCGGGTATGTATGTATATATATATTGGGCAGCCGAATCATCGTCATCGCACATATGTTTCAAGCTCTGTCTCGCAAAGGGTTTATGCAAAGACGGTCCCACCCTACACCTCCTCGAACCCTGGTCCGCGCGCGAGAAGGGGCGCGCTGGCGCTGTACTTCCTAACCTCGATCATAATCCGCAAAAGTCGTCAAACATGTGCGGAACACGGATACGTGAGTGAGTTCCCCGCCCGGCTGGTATGTAATGCCACCCGACACTCCGGACGACGGCGTCACGACGGCGTCCGCCTCCTGCTACCAAGAAGTGGGAGAGGGAGGGGCCCGCGGCGGCTGATGGACACGCCAGGACAGACCTGGGGAGGGAGAGGGCATGGACATGAGCGAGGGCGATGCGAGACGGGATAGAGTACGGGATGAGGGACGGAGGGAAAAGGATATGGTAGAAAAGGGTTAGGTAAAGCAGGGAGGCAATAAAGATGGACGCAGTGAATTTAGGAAAGACTATGGCACAGTAGGGTGGGGGGAGGATGGATGTTGGTTAGTGACGAGGGAAACACGTGGCGCTACGGAGGACTTAAAGACTCGGTGATGGAGGAAGAGGAGGAGGACGACCGTAGACGAGTTTCTGCTCCGTTCGGAAGCCGGGGGAAACAACACGAGAAAGCAGATAAAAGGAGAGGGGTGAGGAGATATGAGAGGAAACATTAAGATGATGACACGGAACATAAGCACAGAGGAATCACAGGTAAAGAGATACATCAAGGAGGACTGTGCAGGGGAACAGTGACTGAAGCATCACTCTCTACTGTGGTAGTACACATGATTACCACCATCACACATAAAGAACAAGATCTACTAATGTCAAAATTATCACATTACTGCAGTGATACGAGACTAGTCGTTAGCAGAGTTTGTAAGTAAGATAAGTAACCGACAGTTGCTGCAGGAAAGTACTGGAAGTCACCATACATCCTTATCTTCGCGGACCGCACCATCACTAAGAACGGTGGTAGAACATCGAGGATACGTCACAGAGGCTGTAGCGTTGGTAATCAGAGCAATGGACGAGACTGTACTGTTCTGAGGACGGTCCCTCGGCAATACAATAGCCCGCGCCAGTAGTAGTAGGAGGAGGAGGAGGAGGGGAAAAAAACAAAAACTAATGCATTTAATGTCTACCACCAGCTATAACACTCGTCCAAAAGTCTGACATTTACGAATTTGGCTGAAAGACCATTTAGCATTTAGTGGCAGTTATGTGCATCACCGACACGCACGTAACGCATTACACAGTATGTATCCATCAGGTACTCCGACTGTAGCAGGATAGTTTCCCGCAATCAAAAGACATAAAACTCAACATCATGAACACGTATATCACATTCGTTTTCAACATACGGGACGGATCCTGACGTAATGACCATTTAGCTGTTAATAGCCGTTAAATCCAACGACATGCTTATCATGTTTAGAATTTTGCAACCTACCTACCTACCTACCTACCTATCGTCACTCCCAGCATAATGGCGCGGATCAGGTACATTAAACCCTTTGCAACATCGTTACCACACATCATAAACCTGTGTTCACCGAGTTAAACAGAAACATGGACGTCCGTCCTTATGAAAGTGCCTTCTTACTTTTCCACTTTACGCACTTAAATTGGTTCCTGAACTGAGGCCAGCGTCTCCATACACTACGTGCTTCCAAGTTACACCCGACCCACACCCACTGCTCTAGTATCTCAACCTGAAACATCCCCAGCCAAAAATTATCTCACTACATCTGGCTGGTACCTGGTTCCCGGTCGGCCAACCTTGTACTCTTCCGGCACTGGGGCCCTGCGTGCATCGCCGGAAGAGGGGAGAGACCCCTGGTGAGGACTGGGGAGTAGGAGGGCCCATGGTGAGGGCTGTGGGGAAGAGAGGGACCCTGGTAAGAGCTGGTGGCCGGGGTATCCCATGGAGGGAGCTGAGAGAGGAGGATCCTGGTGAGGGTTGGGGAGGTACCTCTGTGAGGTTTGGTGGGCGGGAAGGCCTCCTGGTGAGGGCTACGGGGGTTGGGGAGGCACCCTTGTGAGGGCTGGGTGGCGAGAAGGGCCCTGGTGAGGGCTGGGCGGAGTGTCCCCTTAGTGAGGGGCCGGGGGCCGCTGTGGTGAGGGCTAGGGAAGGGGTGGGAGGGGAGCAGCACGTGGTCTTGACTACACCTCAGCAGGTGTGAGGAATTTATTGCTGTTTCTCAGTCTGTTTCACCCTCTCTCCCTCTTCCTGCTTCTGCTGCGCTTTTCTGCTTGGGTCTCGCTCTAAGACGGTGCTCGTCTCTATCTATCTGTTCTTCTCTTCACTCTTGTTGTAATTCTTCCTCAATCTTCTTCCTGAAACGCCTCATATCGAACACAGAACAAATCAGTTCCCTTCAATAATCGAAACAACCTCCAACCGTGTATCAAGGACCTACAAACTCACATATTAGATATTTGTGGTCCTCGTACATCAGCAAGTCTTCGTCGGCCTCACAAGACGGTATAAGGTACAGTTGTTAGCCAAGCCAGCCAGCAGCCTCCGGGAATGCCACCCTCCGCCCCACCTTGGAGACTCGTTTCACGATACTGTTTATTTAAGATCTAATTCACAAACGTTTGCACGTGTGATGATGCGCACGCGCATATATTCATTCCTCCTTCATGGCATGTACACGCCCCGGAAACACGATATTGCTCATGGGTGAAAGGTGGCGGAACAAGGACTGCTGGGAGTATATGGGGGACGAGAGATCACCAAGGATCTGTTGGATGACGAGGATGACTCTCTCTCTCTCTCTCTCTCTCTCTCTCTCTCTCTCTCTCTGTCTCTCTTCTGTCTGTCTCTCTCTCTCTCTCTCTCTCTCTCTCTCTCTCTCTCTCTCTCTCTGAGGGCAGTCTGGTTAGCTTCCACTTCTTTCTTTGTCCTCTTTTTTCACGTAATGTTCAATCTTTCGAGGCTGAAAAAAAGAAACCAAAGTGCAAAGTGCTCTCACTTGCACTTCGATGTGTATTTCGTTTGCAGTGGTTGGGTTTAGTACCCCAAGGCTGCAACCTAAACCTTGCTGCTCGGTGCCCGGCAAGACAGCACAGCCCTTGGGTAGAACACACGGGCGGCTCAAGACACTTTCGTAAGGGATGGAAGATAAACAAGATATATAATCGTGTCTGAGTTCTAAGGATCTGAAGGTTTGAAACTGAGAACAAAAAGTTTCGAACAGCGTACAGCCACTCCACAATAACCTTCGAAATTATAATCGTCTTGAACAAGAACCGCTGGGACAGTAAAAACGTAAAACCGAAAGGAACAATGAAACCAAAATGTCACAACAAAGGACGAAGTCTACACCAACAAAGCGTCACAGTAAAGGAGTAGAAAGACACATAATAAACAGCGGGCGAGACAGATTTATTGCGTCATAATTCTGTCAAGCGACCAGGTGATGCAAACTCAGCACATGACTCTATATATTCATAGCATGAGAAGTGGCGAGCGGGGAACGCGGTGTAGGAGGCTACTAAACTACAAAGTATAACTGTTTATGCTAAGGAGAGGGACGAGCTGGCGTGGTGGTTGGAGGGAATATGAGCGGTGCCGCGTGATGGGAAAGATAGATGTCTCAGGAACTCCACTACTGACGTGAGGGGGCGTTACTGGTGCTTGGTGAGGGACGGAGACCTACCTAGGAAAAGAAACAATCTCTTGTGCTGGACTGAGGTGACAGAGAACGCGAGAAGAAAAACATTCTCTAAAATCATGACAGATTATGAAAACTGTGGTCTCTACTCGGTGAAGAAACACATATGGTGAAGTGAATATGACACCAGCCTTACAACGAAGTAAAGATAAGGTATTTCGAACATATAAAGCGCATATTAATCTGCTTGGATTTTTCATCTTCACCTCAGAGGTCTAAGCAGTAAAGTCTCTAAATACAACCTACCTCTACAGCAAGTGAGTTCTATGATTACAACTGGATTCACAATAGGTATATCACCTTTAAATCAACTTAGCACGAATTACATAGAGTACAGAAACACAGGAGCTGTGGAAGAGACACATGTACTGTTCCACCACGCGATAGCGACCGATAAAAGACCAGTACACAACCGTTACTGGAACAACTCCCAGGGAGATATTCTAGAAAAAAAAAATTCGTTCCTGCTTCAAGCGTGCGTCTCTGTGGTGTACAGACGAAGCTTATGAAGTGGTATATGTCATACAGCGCTTCCCTGTGGTGCAGGTGCGATGCAGGGAGAGAGGCACTGCTCCTAAGCCATCAAACTAAACTACTGTGTGGTACACGAACGGGCACAGAGGTCATTAGGCAACGAAACGAGTCTGGCAGCACGTGGGTAAAGGATAATGGTCAGCCACATTCATGTTCCCCATGGGAGTGCATGAGAAAGACAGATAAGAAATCAGATGGTCTGTGACGAGGCTATCTGCTGGAGGATAGCTATGTAGCAGCATGGGATAAGACTTATATGAGAAGACCTGGTGGTCAATGATGACGTCATGCGCTGAAGGACAACACATGGGAGAACATGGGGAAAGACATGAGGTCATGCACTGAAGGACAACACATGTGAGAACATGGAAAAGACAAGTAAAAGATTACCTGATAATTTATGAGAGATTTTTTCCTCTGTTGGACGATAATGTAGTACATGGAAAAGACAGATGAATGAAGACTTGATGGTCTATGGCACGGTCTTCCGCTACAGACCAATAAGTTGTGAAACATAGATGACAGATGACCTGGTGGTCAATCACTAGGTTATCTGCTGGAGGACAGTACATGGGAAAGATAACAGAAGACCTGATGCCCTAAGAAAAGGTTATCTGCTGAAGGACGGCAATAAAAAACCTTATGTTCTTTCAAAGAACGCTTAATCCCCAGCAACAGCAAGGATTCGAACCCCCTCCTCACTTGCTTGGGAGCTGAGTACGTTAACAACCAGGCCATGCTGCCCACTGCAGCACAGTCTAGTAGTTTGTGTACCCAGGCCCCAAGCAAATGGTAGAGGGTTCGAATCCTTGCTGATGGAGGGCATTGTGTGTTTTTTGAAAGTGTGCCCTCATTGCACTACTTATATACATGTACAATCGTGTGTGTGTGTATATATATATATATATATATATATATATATATATATATATATATATATATATATATATATATTATTTCTTTTTACTATACTTTGTCGCTGTCTCCCACGTCAGCGAGGTAGCGCAAGGAAACAGACGAAAGAATGGCCCAACCCACCCACATACACATGTATATACATACACGTCCACAAACGCACATATACATACCCATACATTTCAACGTCTACATATATATGCATACAAAGACATATACATATATACACATGTACATAATTCATACTTGCTGCCTTTATTCATTCCCGTCGCCACCCCGCCACACATGAAACGACAACCCCCTCCCCCCGCATGCGCGCGAGGTAGCGCTAGGAAAAGACAACGAAGGCCACATTCATTCACACACAGTCTCTAACTGTCATGTATAATGCATCGAAACCACAGCTCACTTTCCACATCCAGGCCCCACAAAACTTTCCATGGTTAACCCAGACGCTTCACATGCCCTAGTTCAATCCACTGACAGCACGTCGACCCCGGTATACCACATCGTTCCAATTCACTCTATTCCTTGCACGCCTTTCACCCTCCTGCATGTTCAGGCCTCGATCGCTCAAAATCTTTTTCACTCCATCTTTCCACCTCCAATTTGGTCTCCCACTTCTCATATATATATATATATATATATATATATATATATATATATATATATATATATATATATATATATATCACACACACACACACACACACAAAGTATTTATTTCCTGCAATTAGGCCATCTCTTCAGCGCCTGCTGAGAATCCTCCTCTCTCGCAGTTACTCCCAATCCCTTCTTTTCTTCCTCCCACCTGCTGATCCACCTCTCGTCCTACCAGTGTTAACCCTCGGCTCAGGGGATCGACTCAAGGCTAGCGGGCCAACTTTGAGCGTCCGGATTTAGCCCAGGTGACGCCCCAGAGGGATGTGTCACAGGACAACAAACCCGCCGCGTGCCTGAGCTCCACTGACAACAACCTCTCCCTCTAACATTCCTCAGCAACACACACACACACACACACACACACACACACACACACACACACACACCTGCTCGCCTCCTCCGACACAGCTCAGTTGAGGCACCCCAGCCAAGGTGAAGTACGCTCGCGCCAAGGACGGAGGAAAACTTATAAGTAAAGCGAAGTGATATTTGTAAAGGTAGATGGAGGTTGGCAGTCACGAGCAGAGGTAGACCACCTTCTGAAGCAAGGTAGATAATGGCCTGAGAGAATGAGCTGTGGGCCACTTGTAGTCACCGTTGCGTATCTAATGGTGTTTACACGGCCGTCTGACCGCTAGTTGGTCATTACTGCCTTAAGAACGATGGTGCGACCTCTGGGTAAGACGGCGTGACCCATGAGGGTCAGGTCAAAGACTGTGCCGTCATGAGTTCGAGGGTCGTATCGTCGTACTCTACAATCGTACCCTTGTGGGTCAGCCAGGAACTCGTGTCATACACTTGGAATATACATTGCAGAACTTATATATATATTCATTTATTTATTCATTGGTGATCCGTAGATTTTGGAATGGCGAATTAGATTTATGATATACGGTTTTATCATGGGTACCACCTGCCAGCTTTGCTGGAAACACTTCTTTCGTATCGTGACTCCTGTGTGCTCAAACAAAAAAAAACTCCAAGCGAAAATTTTTTTTTCCTCCAGGAAGAATTCGTTTTCTAGTGTACCTTCCATGACACTCTTGTACGCGATGCGACAATCGGGTTACATTTCACAGTATTCACGATTTTCTTTCACAAAAAGGTTAAAGCGACGATCCTAGACTACATCAAACAGAAGGCTACAAATTCGTTTCATCTTCGTCTTATGACTTAATTTAAAGAGAAATTAGCCCTGGGAGCGTCGGTGCTGACTCTACTTCACGTCTCGACTACGTTCATAACGGTGGGAAATCAAATGGGATTTGCATTATATATATTTCACGTCGACGGTGCATTACACATACTGAGGTGGTATACAGCTGGTGGGCCATTCAGCCGTGCGTAGCATGGCTTTCGGTAGAAGACACAGATGTTCTTATACTCCTCATTGGTACAGACAAGAGCCCAGGTGTCGTCTAGTGTCGACCAGCTTCCAACATCCTAACACCACCTAGGCACGACGGTACGACACTTGGGTGTTGGTGGCCCTGGCCTTTGACCTGACCCTTAACCAGTAGGTCAAATGTCATGTCGTCGTGCTCAAGGTGTTTGCAAGGAACTAACAAGCCATCAACCAATACCAAACAACTCTGCACAAAAGAAGAACCATAAAGCACAATCTAATTCTGTGCTGGATTCTCCATGACTCCGCCAAGGTTAAGACGAACAAAATTTTAGGCTTTATGGGCTAGGCGTTTGCATTCAGGTCTGAGTTAATCATCCACGCTCTTTTACAACTAACTGGTCCGCGTCCAGGCTTGAATACTGCGCTCAATTTCGGTGGTCTTTACGACGAGAGAGAGAGAGAGAGAGAGAGAGAGAGAGAGAGAGAGAGAGAGAGAGAGAGAGAGAGAGAGAGAGAAAATAAAAGACCGAACTGGGATAGCGGAGGGGCCAGCTACCACGACCATTCCCTCATTAAGACTCATTGTAATAGCGGTCTTGACGACCTCAACTCATGTAGCTACGAAAACAAAAGGTTAAGAGGTGATCTGACACACGTACCGGGATTCACGATCGTCACATGTCTGGATCCTACTGATCTACGAAACTGTTTTAAGATTAGATCAATCTGACTTTATCTAAAGCGTCGAGATACCCACAATATCAGGTACAAGCTCGAAGCAAAACATTCTTCTCCAAATATAGCAAAGTAATCTTTATATCTATGAAGAAATTGAGTACATAGAATGACTTACTATCACAGGAAAAGAAAGTCACACACACACAAAAAATACTCTTGAAAATTGGATTTAAAATGGCGTAAAGTTCTCGACTGGCGTTATTTGCGTCTCTTGTTGTTATATATAGACTTTATCACCATTACTCATATTCTTCATCAACTTGCTTCTCTGCACTGCCCAAGCTCAGGTCTGTTTCTGATCTCTGTTGTTAATCTTAGACAGCCTCAAAAGACCGACCCCAACCTGTCTGTTGGTGTCGGCACTTCTTGGTACTGTTGGAGTCCGCTCTTAGGGCGTGTGAAGGGCGCGCAAGTCAGGATATAAATTCTGAAGGAGACGGATGATGGCTTCACGGCAAAAGATTTCTTCTCGCGTTAGAACATGAATGATCGCTTTCTTTTTTTTCTCCTCCTCCTCCTCCTCAGCGGGGATCTTAGGAACAGATGATAATGTAACGTGACATCAAAAACGCAGTCAGTGAAGAAGAATAGTTCGCATGTCGTAACAGCAAAAGCTTACATAAACCGTATAATGACACTAGACACGAACAAACGACACGTAACACCTCACGATCAAACGACACGTAACACGTCACGAACAAACGATACGTAACACGTTACGATCAAACGACACGTAACACGTCACGAACAAACGATACGTAACACCTCACGATCAAACGACACGTAACACGTCACGAACAAACGATACGTAACACGTTACGATCAAACGACACGTAACACGTCACGAACAAACGATACGTAACACCTCACGATCAAACGACACGTAACACGTCACGAACAAACGATACGTAACACCTCACGATCAAACGACACGTAACACGTCACGAACAAACGATACGTAACACGTCACGATCAAACGACATGTAACACGTCACGATCAAACGACACGTAACACGTCACGATCAAACCACACGTAACACGTCACGAACAAACGATACATAACACCTCACGATCAAACGACATGTAACACGTCACGATCAAACGATACGTAACACCTCACGATCAAACGACATGTAACATGTCACGATCAAACGATACGTAACACCTCACGAACAAATGATACGTAACACGTCACGATCAAACGACACGTAACACGTCACGAACAAGCGAGTGAACTACACACATCACGTAGTGGTTTCCCCAGATACAGTGGTGCAATTACTCGTACGGTAACACTCACGTACACCTGGGTCTGGCATGAGGAGGTGACGCTTCACATACGGTGACGACAGTAACCCTGGATGTCCTATAATACCACTCTTCTGAACTGGTCATCATCAATCAGGCGAAGAGATGATATATTCTGATGGTGGGCGGCAAGGCAGGGGTAAATGAGGTCAAGGAAGATTAACGTAGGCGAGGCCTGAGAAGAGCGAGGGAGGGAGTATACAGAAGAGCACTGATGTGCAGACAGATATGAATATGTATGTATATATGTGTGGTGGAAATGACGGCCGAGAGGAGGATACCTTAGGGAATGGACAAGAAAAAAAATAGAAGTGAGCGAGGCGTTGACAGACCCAGGAGGCTGGACGCTGAACGAAAACGTAAACTGATTTTGGTAAATGAGAAGTGCTTATGATGACACACTTCTGAAGGGAGGAAGCGTCTTCCTCCTGCACAAGTCACTGGACTTACCTGGTCTCGCGTGTTACCCTTTAAGCCTCCGTAATTTTACCCACAGTATGCTCTAGGCTTGCATCCACCTACCTACCGTGCCCTTCACCCACAAGAACACGACAACACTTCATCTGTTTTTACGTCTAGAAATGAAGCCTTCCTAACCAAGAAACTTCTTAAATGACCAACTTAGAGAAATAAAGCCCTCTTAACCAACTCAAGACAAACAAAGCCTCCTTAACAAGCTAACTTAAGAGAAATAAGCCTTCTTGGCTGACTCAAATTGAAAATCTTAAATAACCAACTGAGGGAAATGAATCCTTCTGAACCAACTCAAATAAATAAAGCCCCTTTAAGCAACCAACGTAAAGAGATATGGTCTTTTCACCTTAAACAAATATAAAACTCCTTCACTAAGTAGTTCAGAGAAAAAAAATAAAAACCTTAACAAACTTACCCAGACAAATAAAATCTCCCTAACAACTAAATACAATCTTCTTAACTAACCAACTTAGGAAAAATGAAAGTCTCCTTACGTAACTAAAACCAGACGTAAACACAGGAACATTTGAAGGCTTGCAATGTTAACACGTGAGGGAAGCGTCCAACGTGAGATCGAGGGTGATGGAGCATGTGTTGGAGAGAGATGTGGTCATGGCGTTGATCTAAAACCTTTTCTGATGTACAAGAAATGCTGGAAAAATGCACAAGAAACGAATCCGGGAGACATCACAGGAAGAGTTAGGGCTCGTCTCGAAAGAAATCAGGGCGCGATCTGAGAGAGAGAGAGAGAGAGAGAGAGAGAGAGAGAGAGAGAGAGAGAGAGAGAGAGAGAGAGAGAGAGAGAGAGAGAGAGAGAGAATGATTTTAGAGTGATCATGAATGAAGGCAGGAGGCGGGGAGTGTAGTACATCAGGAGGCGTGGACGGGTCGTGAGAACCCACGCTGCCTCGCACATGCCCTCAAGACTGATTTTGCACCAGCGCACGCGGGAGAGGAGACGCGGCATCAAGTAAACTTCGACTGAGAGCAAAAGATTGTGGCGCTCGTCGTGACTAATGCGAGTTTATGTTAACGATCTGCTCTGAATTATAATGCTTGCACAGAACAACAAACCTCTCTGCCCACGGTGAACCGAACTGGGAGACTGGGGGTTTAAATCTATCTCCTTGATGACAATCTTGACTGAATAATAGTACATAAATCTCCCACTGTACCTCTGATCACAGTGACGTCTTGCCAAAAAGTAATCTTTATTCTGTATCTCCTACGAAATATTTCTCCAATTAATCGAACTCTGATCATCAGAGTCCAATTCTCAATATGGTAGTACAATGACCGGCCTAGCGGGTAGACTCGTTGGCCGGAGCTATCGTTTAACATCAATCTCTGCTCTGAAGGAGTCAGGATTTCCAAGTTTCGAACCACAGTGGCAAGACTCGAGCTTCCAAACGAAACAATGACTCAGTACCATATGAAATGTGGCTGTGGCTGTCGTGGCTTCACACGTCATAACTCAGGCTATAATGCAGGAGGATATACGATTCTCTTTTTTTTTTTTTCTAGCAGTGTATAACGTACACAACTCAGGGCACGACTCTACGACCCTTGGGTATGATGGCCAAGCATATCCACCAAAGAGTCGTGCCGTCGAGATGAAGGTATCAAACAGTTCATTATCGCACGGCTTTTTTTCTTCATCTGTGTACGGTACTTACGACACCACGTCGTAAGTAATGACCTTCTCCCACTCTCAACCTGCGTCAGTACAGCAGTGCTTGATGCGACTCTCCTTCCTCACCATAACCCACGAAAGATGCATCATTTCCGCCACCGCCATCTCATGTCACCAGCGATCACTCTTTCCCAAGTTCCAGTTCGACGCCTTACCCTCATCGAGGGTATATACAAGTTCATACACACCGCTACAACAGACCCACCTCAACCACTGCGAATATCATCATTAGCCAGCGTGCTGTATTGACCTCTATCTCTGTATTTATGTAAAAACCATCTCTAACGCACTATTTCTTTTTAAAGCCCAACTGTCATTTGTTGATACTTTCTCCACATACGTTCAGCCGTCCGGTGCCATTAATCTAATAAACCGTTAATCTCATAATTATCATTATCATTATCATCATTACAGATATGTGAGCTATTCCATGACCTGATCCTTGCCTTTGGTGACCTGACACATGTCTTTGGTGACCTGACACTGCCTTTTGGTCACCCGACCCTTGCTTTACGTGACCCGATCCCTGACCTTTGCTCCTGACCCTCACCTGACGAGATCATGCGACACGTACATAAGTCAGCAAAGGCTGCATGGCATCATTATCTCTGTATTCCTGCAGATGTGAACCATCACGAACGCTCCCGGATCTTCCTGTTTCATTTTCCTTGTGGCTACCAGCATATATATATATATATATATATATATATATATATATATATATATATATATATATATATATATGATATGTAAGGCGCATGACCTCCCAAACAAACTGGCATGGTATCTGATAAACACAACCATTTCAGTTTTCAGCAAGTTTCTCGAGGTACTGTTGTTCTTCAAATGCAATGTTGATAACTTCCATTAGTAGTTGAGACAGACCTACCAAGTTATGATACGGTAGTACTACAAGATTATAAGAAGGTTATTTGGCTCCTGAGTTGAAAAAATATTTTTCTGGCACAATGCAAGGATCTGTCAATGAACGTCTTGGGGCATTGTAAGGACGATACAATTTCTTACGTTCTGTTGATTTCCTCACAAAGAAATTCTGGACTGCAGATGCGGTAGGCAGGTAGAAAACATTGAGGGGAGCACGAATCGTTTCACTTCATCCTGGCGAGCTGAATAAAATGGTATGTATGAACAGACGTTTGTAGGCTTCCCAGAAATGTTGAAATGGTTCAAACGTCTGTGCGCACCACGACATCCAAGAGAGGCAGCGGTTCCCTCATTTTCTCCTTCATTGGTTAAACGTTTTTGAAGTCGCGAGGCTGTTGAGTCTACGGAGAAAATCACCGATGTCTTCATTATTCGGCCATATGCAAATTGCCTCATCTACATAACGCAATCATTTGGCGCGCCCTTTGGTATGACGCGGGGAAGAAGGTTAACTTCGAAGAACTCCACGTAAGACTGATCAACACGGCAGAAAAGGCCTTTCCAAAGGTCATGTCCAATGCCCGTAGATAGTACTCATGACTGAAAACAAACTTGCAGTCCCTGATCCCATCCAAAGTTTTATAAGTTCGACGATAATGGCCGGAGATAAGGGAAGGCTCTGCCTACCAAGATCTTCAGACAAAAAAAAAATATCAAGAAAAATCGTCCTCAGGAACATTCGAGAAGAGTGACTTTACGTCAAACCTTACTAGCTCTAAGCTGAGGTCGGTCAAGCTTCATCGACGCTCCAGTTTGATCGACGGTCAAGCTTGATCGACGCCTTGAGGACAGGATCGACCTCGGAATGGCTTCGACGGTCGACTGTGATCGATTGTCTGTGTCTTGTGGTCGATGCTGGAGCCTTTGGGAAGGTCGACCTTCGAGCTGCGGGGTCGAATGACTTCTTATTTGTTTACAAGATCATGGTTATTTCTCATGTTTGACTGGAAGGCTGTACAAACTAGTGAGTTCAAACAAAGCCACAAGTCACCGCGAGCGTTAATATGTGGCCGAACCAAATGAACTGGTAACTGGTCTTGCTATGTTGCTAGGTGTGTGTGTCTTGAATTAGATCCTACATATACGGGAGTGAAGGAAAAGTTCAGAAAGTTGTTCTACATAGTCATCTTTACTTGACTGTAACCATTATATATATATATATATATATATATATATATATATATATATATATATATATATATATATATATATATATATATATATATATATATTTCTTTTTTTTCCCCATACTATTCTCTATTTCCCGCGTTACCGAGGTAGCGTTAAGAACAGAGGACTGAGCCTTTGAGGGAAATCCTCACTTAAAAACGGGAGGGGAAGATTTCCAGCCCACCCCAGCTCCCTCCCCTTTTATTCGCCTCCTACGTCAAGCAGTGAATACGTGGGAAGTATTCTTTCTCCCCTATCCCCAGGGATTCCCCTATCCCAGGGATAATATGATATATGTATATATATATATATATATATATATATATATATATATATATATATATATATAGGACATACAAGACGCATGACCTCCGTCAGGTGAGGGTCAGGCGGGAAAGTCAAGTAAGAAATGTGATCATCAGACACAGGGGTCGGGGTCATCAAAGGGCTGGGTGACCAAAGCCATGTGTTAGGTGACCACAGGCGAGGGTCGAGTCATGATTTAGCTCACGAACTTGTACATGTGTTTCATTTTCCTTGTGGCTACCAGCATATTCGTGCATCATGTGGTCTTTTGCGATCTATCTGTGTGTGTGTGTGTGTGTGTGTGTGTGTGTGTGTGTGTGTGTGTGTGTGTGTGTGTGTGTGTGTGTGTGTGTGCAAACTAAACAAGAGCCAGAGTTTTGGGTGAGTCTGTGCTACTCACTTGCCCTCTATGGCCTCGCGGAAGCCAGAGGGGCGCGAGGTGCGATCGACAGTGTAGAGAACCGTCCATCAACCATGTCCGCAAAGTTTGGTTTCACTCCGCGCACTGGTCTCCAAAAGACGAACGTCTGAAAATTCATCCAGCCAGAGACCATTTCACAGCATCAGACGTAGTAGTGTCGTCACGACATAAAGATACAGTGAAGGGCCGTGTGTGTAGATCAGTCCTCAGGCAGAGTGTCAGTTCACCTCGCCCACTGGTGTCGCAGATGATGATGATGATCGTGTGAAAATCGTTTACGGACGACGGCCGCTGTGTGACGCCAGGAACCTAACCTGGTGAGGTTAAGTGACTGTTCCTCTCTTGGACGCAACACACGACCTCGGGTCTTACCAAAACCCTGGTAAGCTCAGCAGTCGAGTATGGAACAAGTGTCTCACCTCGGTGTCCATCTACTTCCCATTTCCCCCTTCCTTACCCATCCCTTTTTCCCCCCTCAACCTCCATCTTTCATCTTCTTATCTTCCCTCCCACATCAACTCCTCCGTACTAACTTGCCCTGCCACCTTTTACATCCCTCCCTTGAAGAGTTCCTCCTTCCTAGATACTAGACTGGCGAGTTCCTATTACCTAGAGAGGCATGAGTGGTGGGTGTTGGTTAGCGTGTGTGGCAGCAGCGGTGGTGGTGGTGGGTGTCGGTGAATAGATGGTGAATTTTTGTATTAGTGATGATGGTGGTGGTGGTAGTTAGTACGTACTTGTGTTAGTGGTAGTGAAAGTTTGTTATAAACCTGGCGGAGGGTGTTGGTGAATGTTGTGTGGTGAGTGCTGGCGAATGTTTGTGTTTGGTCTGTCGTAGTGAAGGTGAATGGTGGTGAATGTTTGTGTTTGGTCTGCGGTGGTGGAGGTAAATGGTGGTGTATGTTTGTGTTTGGTCTGTGGTGGTGGAGGCGAGTGGTGGTGGAGGTAAATGGTGGTAAATGTTTGTGTGTGACATGTGGTGGAGATGGGCGTTGGTGTATGTTTGTGGCAGCGGTGTGGTGGTGATGGTGGCGGCGGCGGCGGCGGCTCTCAGCTGTCAATTAACTCAGTGTGATCATCTTGCCATCAAATTAGTTTCATGTATCATACGTGATCTCACTTAGCTCTCCCGCCTCGGGCCGAGCCGCGCTGCCCCCGCTCCTGATGCTCCTGTAGGTGACTGTATGTGCACGTGGCAGTGTTTGTGTGTGTACCCGAGCTGAAACACTGGTAGATTTATACACCAGAAAATCGAAAGCAGATCGCAGACGCACAAGCACACATACAGGAGAGGTGGGACCACACGAGTGTAAAACTCTTTCCCCTGTCACAAATGGATGATAACAATCACATACACTGAAATAGTGTGGAAAAATAACCAGATTGGAAATAGATGACTGATCGCACAGGAAAAGCCTCTAAACTTAAGGAAAGACAATACAGATTCAGGGAAAGAACTTCATGTGAAGCAGACCTCTTAAGACCTACTAGAGAGCGAGCTCTTTTAGACAAAGAACGTATAGGCTGGGTGGATTGTAACTCAACTGCTAAAAAGCACTGGATGCTATATAACAAAGGAGGCTGGAAAAGAAACTGGATCTTCTGGCAGGAATAAAAAAGATACTCTTTCCATGTTGGAAAATTACCTGACAGTGGAAGGGAACACAGGGTGACACGTCGGAGGAGGCTTTTCGAAGAGGGGTTGGGGGTCACCAGTGACGTGCCGCAGGGTTCAGTCCTACAACCACTGCTTTTCTTGGTCTATGTAAATGACTCGCCAGGAGGACTGGACTCATTCCCCAACATAATTACTGATGGTGCCAGGGTCATG
Organism: Panulirus ornatus; assembly: GCF_036320965.1. NCBI lineage: Eukaryota > Metazoa > Arthropoda > Malacostraca > Decapoda > Palinuridae > Panulirus > Panulirus ornatus. The sequence goes on along the minus strand of NC_092260.1, from coordinate 14,320,238 downwards.
CAGGAGACAAAGAAAGACGAGGATTGCATCCACCTACAGTTGATCTGATGAATGGCTAAATGATATTTCATCCAGTAGTGAAGATGGGAGAAAGTGAGAGCAGGCCGCTGAACGAAAAAATTATCGAGGAGAAAAAAGTTGCAGGAATCTATGAGCAACAGATACTTGCGAGTCGACACCGTACTTAGCCTATCGCCAGATCCCAACCTCATCGTATTAATAGAGGAGATCAGATGTCTATTGGCAAATATTTGACTCGCATTCAAGTTTATGGAAAAAGAAACATTCAGCAAACTATATATATATATATCCTATACTAGGCAAAATTCAGCAAATCGTATATATATATATATCCTATACTAGGCCAAGAGTACTATATGCTACTCAAGTTTGGTCATCGCACTTAGAGAAGCAGAAAAAAGTAAAAGAATACGACCAGATGGTACCACCAAAACACTAAGTTCCAGTGAGAGGTCAGAGGCCACAAATCTTGACAAAATAGAACAGAAAACATGACTTGGTGTCACAACGGTTTAAACTTAAAAAAAAAAAAAAAATTTAATGCTTTTGACGGTTAACAATTCTTCGCAAGATGCAAGGAGAGAACAAGCAGAGGCTGTGGAATGAAAATCAAGCTAAAGAAAAAACTGTAAAGAAACACTGTCACAGCATAAGATTAATAGATGAAGGAAATAACCCACTGTAATGAAGCTGTGACTGATGATTATGTACAGAAGTCGAAAAAGTTGTTTGATGGGAAAGGAAGTTCATGAGATGGGGGCTCCATGAGTGCACAATATACAAGTAGTAGTTAAATACAACTAGGTGATTACACTTACACACACACACACACACACACACACACACACACACACACACACACACACACACAACGTAGAGGCAATATTTTTTATTCTATACGCAAAGAAGCTCAGATAACATGCCCACACGTTACTCTCTCATAAATAGATATAAAAAGACACTCGGCTAAAATCCTTTACTTGTTTTTTCACAGAACAATTCGCGAGTGATTGTAATTTATTCTGGGAAAGATAAAAATCACATGGAAAGCTGAAGGAAGATCTTTCATCCCAGTTCGGTGCGAGTTTCGTCCCCCCCCCGCAGCAACCCGGTACCGTTGGAACGGCTCTGTTTGGACGATCTCTCTACCAAACAGAATCGAACACCAGACCAACGCTTGTATCTAGCATACTTCAGCGTGTGGCAATGACTCTGACTGACTGACATTTAGCTGCTGGAAGCCATCACATGCAACAGCACATAAACGCGTTATGTGTAATAACGTGTTTATCTATCTTGCGTGTATGTTGTGATATCTGGCATCGTAACCATTGAATAGCAGATGACTACCACTATTCCAACTCACGCTACCATTTCCAACACTGTCACCACTACTGAACAACTAATGCTACCTCTTCCCAACACTGGCACTACCACTGTATTACTAATAATGCCGTTTCCAACACTGCTACCACCACTATATACATTTACCAACAACTTCTAACAACAACACTTCTCACATCCACGTCGAACTAACGGTATAACTTTTCAACACTAATGATACCATTACGTAATGAACAACTAGTTCCAACACTGACACCACCACTACATCATTATCACCGCCACTTCCGATCCTCCTGACACCAATAGGTAAACAGCTGTACTACTTCCAACACCATTACCGCTAATACATAAGTGATCATCTCATTTCCAACACTCCTCCTACCACTACCGCTTCCAACACTGTTTCTAGCAGGGCACATCTAATACCGACATTACTAACCATGCTACCACCACCACTTCCAACGTTTCTACCACCACTTCCAACATTGCGACCACCACTAAGGTAAACAAACGACTCCCGTCGCCTCCACTACCAATACTGACACCATAAAACTAAAAGGCAGTTCTCCCAACGTCATCACCTACCACCACCACATCACTGCCAACGCCGCTTCCAACACCTCTGCCATCACTAACGACAACAATGAAAACAACATGGACACCCTTTCACAACCAACACTCTTACTCTGTACGTGTGAAAACCGCACACACAAACACACACACACACAGACACACACACACACACTCTACAGTCACGTATCCTCTACACACACCCTTATCCCCTCTTTCCCCCTTCTCCCCCTTTCCCCTCGTCAACCCACACCATTATCACCATCACACACTACCACCACCACCGCCACCACACCCTACACCATTGAAATCCCTCAACCACCCAAACCCACCACACGATACCATCACACCGTCAACACCACCCTATTCACACCATTCCCCGACCCTCTCCGCTCCTTGCACCGTCCTCACCCGCCGCCACCACACCCTACCACCACCGCGCAAGGATCCAGGAGGTGGTAGTGGTGGTTGTTTGGCGGTGTCTGGCAGCCGCGACACCAAGAGCTCGGGTGTCAGGCAGGTCGGGTGTCGGATCAGTGTGATGACAACCTCCCCTTGGCACCCTGGCCCTCTCAGGAAGGGTTAGTGCCACTTTTAGCCCCGGGTTAAGGCCAGTCGTTGTTCCCTGCTAGAAAGTTCCTTCCTACGTTGGCCAGAAAGTCTCTCTCTCTCTCTCTCTCTCTCTCTCTTTCTTAATTTGTCTCAAGGAAGATCAAAGTTGCTGTAACTTGGAGTAGTAAATCGTACGGAGAGGATCGTTAATTTCCCCCCCCAAAATTATGAAGATTAATGGCTTTCTGTAGGAAAACGTAAAATCTATCAAGTGCCTCTGTCGTGTGCAGCGGTTTATAGCTCTTTTATCCAGGAGGAAAAAGACGGTTTAACACGTGTGTGTGTGTGTGAGACAAGTTTCTCATAAGAATTAGGGCACGTTACTGAAGTCAAGCCTTCATATACTCACTTATTCCTGAAATTTCTCATCTTTATGAAGATCAGGATTCATTAACACGAAGGGGGGATGAAGAACATGGGTACGTACACATATACTGTGTACATCACCCATCCTCACAGTACCATAAACACTGGTTCAACCAGTCCCAGAAACCCTTCATGTCCACGATGCAACTGCCACCAGGAGGACACGGAACGTCTTCTGCTCAGATGCCCCGCACAAAAACACATTTCACTTCACTCTATGACCTATGGTCTCGCCCGGTGGACGTGGCCGACTTCCTGAGGGTTGTAGGCGTTCCATGAAGAGGGGCTCCTGAGGCAGGAAGTAAGTGGTTTGGCAAAACCTTTGCTGATCATGTTAATTAGAGTTCACTAGTAGTGTTTGTAATCAGATCTCTGTATTATGTCTCATTACTCTCTCTCTCTCTCTCTCTCTCTCTCTCTCTCTCTCTCTCTCTCTCTCTCTCTCTCTCTCTCTCCCTCTCTCTCTCTCTCTCTCCTCTTCCCCTGCCTTTCTCCTCCTCACTGAATAAACTCCTCCGATATTCTCTAACTCCAAAATATCTATCCCAACAGTCAGCAGTTAAAAAAAAGATATTCATAGTTTTATATTCAGCCACCCAGACCCGGAGAAAGTTGAGATGTTGAACAGAAGAATCTTCTCAACAGATAAAGAAAAATGATCAAAAACAATTCTTGGAAAAACATAGGAAGACACTGGGTTTTAGAAGCACCAAATTAGACAAGATTATGTCTACCCCACCGAGAGATGTTGTCAAGGTCGTAATAAATGGCTCAATAAAAAGTGACGGTCTTAGAGTAAATTTCTACACCATTATTTGGTCTAAATCTCTTTGTCTTGGTTGACTACATTAATATCATTATAATTATTATCATTAATATGATTACTATTATTATTAACATTACTATTATTATCATTATTATTACTATTATTATTATTATCATTATTAACTTATTTCAGTCTGAATACTGTGTTTTATTCGTCTACCAAGATATCTATCACACGTACGTAGTGTACAAGAGGAACGTTCATCGGTGACCTTCTCTCTCTCTCTCTCTCTCTCTCTCTATGATCCTGGGCCGCTGGCGACTCGAACGTCTCTACTCGTACTAAGGTACATAATTATTCCGTGGGTCAGTCTAACCTCCCACGTCTCCCTGACCTCAGCGCGTGGGTTCAGGCCCTCACGCCTAACCATGACCAATCGAAGCAGCTTTTGTACGAAGTACTAAAATTTCATCCGATTTGGTACGCTGGAAATTGAAATCAATCATATTCACAACCGTAATGATAACAATAATAATCATAGAGAATAATCAGTCTGAACATCATTCCTCACAAAAGTGAAATTATATGGGAGTATTGACGAAGATGAACCTCCTCCTTACCCACACGGTGTGGCGCCATTAGGTGAAAGTGATACCTGTACGTCCACAGCCACGCTGACAACAGTGGAAAATGATTGATTGCCTCGGTGACGGTGGCCGAGTAGCAGCCCCTTGCAAAACCCATATATATATATATATATATATATATATATATATATATATATATATATATATATATATATATATTTGCTTTGTCGGTGTCTCCCGCGTTAGCGAGGTAGCGCAAGGAAACAGACGAAAGAATGGCCCAACCCACCCACATACACATGTATGTACACACACGTCCACACACGCAAATATACATACCTATACATTTCAAGGTATACATATATATACACACAGAGACATACACATATATACACATGTACATAATTCATACTGTCTGCCTTTATTCATTCCCATCGCCACCCTGCCACACATGAAATAACAACCCCCTTCCCCCCTCATGTGCGCGAGGTAGCGCTAGGAAGACAACAAAGGCCCCATTCGTTCACACTCAGTCTCTAGCTGTCATATGATAATGCACCGAAACCACAGCTCCCTTTCCACATCCAGGCCCCACAGAACTTCCCATGGTTTACCCCAGACGCTTCACATGCCCTGGTTCAATCCAATGACAGCACGTCGACCCCGGTATACCACATCGTTCCAATTCACTCTCTCTCTCTCTCTCTCTCTCTCTCTCTCTCTCTCTCTCTCTCTATATATATATATATATATATATATATATATATATATATATATATATATATATATATATGAAACGAAAGACAAAGATCCTTATGTTTACTGCAATTCATCATCTGCTTCCATTAATATATCCTGAATTCAAAGGGAATAAGCCATTCTCATGCGACATCTACGATTATGTACGAAACAAAGTGAGGTACTGTGTTGCTTGCATGCATTCTATCACATTAATAAACAACCACATTCTGAGACAAGCGCAATAGGCTTGTGGTCAGAATTCGGGTTCTCAAGGATGGCTCGCATGTTTGGTAGGTAGGTAGGTGGACCGAGCTGTTGAACCACCTTTGTGTGGGGGAAAAAAAAAAGGAAGGTGGGGTGATTCAAAGTTAGACCTGATCCATGTGTCTAATAACCCGATGAAGCTTGTGTCGCAGCTAGACCCATACCTACCTTACAGACCAGGGACTGCCAGGCTGATAAACGACTAGGATTGGACTTCTTTGGTGGTGTCATCCCCCCCTGTTGCCAGGCTTAATGGATCGGTGTTAGCACGAAAGACGGTGGAGACATATACGAGTCACCCGAAACCTACACCACAAATCTAGATCACTAAATCAACGTAACACGAAATGATCACTGGACGTCCTTACGTCTAGATTAACACTAGAATGATTAATGGTACGCTTTAACAAACTTGAATAATCTAGTATGTTTACTGTACTGTGCTAAACTAATGCGACGATAATATCTCAAGAAAATATAATATCAACGAAGGTACAGCAACGCGAAATCAGCCTCAAACATATTCCTTTTCTGTTTTGTGGACTTAAGAATATATGCTTCTGTATTCTCAGGCTAGGTTAACTAAGTATACAAGTATGGTAGGCTATTCATTCCACACGACCAAACTTAAGCTAGTCTATTCAATCTACTCCACCAAACTTAAATCAGACTCGTTGAAGTAGCATTCATCAGGTACACTTATATAATCGTGTTACCTTCATAAAACTTACACTAATATTACGTTGATAGCCGACATTACGTAAACGTTTGCATTTGTACACTTGTAGCCTTCCACAAACGCACAACAATGTCAAACTCTCCTTACCGACATTATCCTGAGTGTAATCTACTAACATTTCAAGATTACTAAACTATTCCAGTAAGAATCTCGTATTATTAAGTCCATCTGCCGTCGTAACATAATATATCTAGCCTATAGCCTTTAAGGTGGACGATGGATATAGAAGCGGCTCTTTGCCATTTGACAGAAACAGTTGAAATGGTTGACAGCACAGCAATACAAACATACAACTTGTTGAGAGAAGGGAAAAACTTTCAGGCGACTTAATAATGTCTTGTAAGACTGAATTGTTCCGTACGTCATGGTAGTAAGAAAATGATAATCCAAGCACCACTTTGTTTACATTTCTTTCTGCTCGTATACCATGCTATCCACGAACGTTCTAACCGTTATTGTGGTAAGATCACATTCTGCACCAGCGTGGCCTACAAATGACTGCAACTGCTGTTAGATTGGATGAACACAGGAAAAAAGAAAAGACATATGTCCACAAACCAAAAGCCACCGCCTCCCAGCGGCGTAACCGGAAGCTGAATTCATTTGAAAAGTTCGCAGGATATTTCATCTTTCGAAGATAGCATGACCGATAATATAAATCATTTTTTAGTAATATATATATATATGTTTAACGTGAACGCAATGACGTCTGGTTCAAATGACCAATACGACACCCATGCGCACGAGGCAACAATAGCAAGGATCTGGGTCGGTTCTCATTATGGTGCAACCTACTTGAACTGTCTGGCATGTTTAGTTTAACCTGGTTTACAGCGTTGTTGCTGTAGGTAGAGAGCCGACGTCTTTGGTTTCATTATAAGAATCTTGGTTCAGTGCCCTCACCCACGCTAATCTGTTGCTTCGCTTCACAAGTATCCGAAAAATTAATTACATAAATTCCCTTCGAACACAGAGGAAAGTGCAATTGTAAATCGATACTCAAGAAAAAAAAAAAGTCCTGTGTGTCTACCATTAGCCAAGTCTAGTCAAAAACACGTATACAAGTTATAATTCTTTTTCTAAATGCTAGTCATGCACTGAGGAGAGTGATGAGTATAATACTAGTCATGCACTGACGGTAGTGATGAGTATAATACCAGTCATGCACTGAGGAGAGGGATGAGTATAATACTAGTCATGCACTGAGGGTAATGATGAGTATAATATCCAACTTACCGTCCCACTTGTTCCTGGATTAAGACCTCGAACTTTTGTGGCATCGGTGGGATCTCTCTCGCTGCACCTTCCACCCTCCTCGTAGTTACGTCTTCCTGCACGAATACGAGAACATGTTCATTAACCCCTTCATGACTTTGTGGCATGGGACTTGAATCCGTCGGTACGACCTGTGGTCACAACGACACGACCCTCGAGTATTGTTCATTATACGTCAGGGTCGTACCATCGCGTTTGCAGGTCGTAGCGTCGTGTTCAAGTGGTGTACAACTCTCGTATATACACCGCGACTAATATAGCGTAATTGAAAACTCAAGTTACAGTATCCACCTTTACTAGTATGTTACCTAAGCGGTATAAACAATAGCTTATGTAACTTCAGGCTAATATCCCTTACAACGTGTTATAAACTACATGGTAACATGACTTTCCAGTGTGTGTGTCTGTACTTGCCTGCCCGCAGGTGTTCGTGTGTGTGTGTGTGTGTGTGTGTGTGTGTGTGTGTGTGTGTGTGTGTGTGTGTGTGTATGTATGTATGTATGTATGTATGTATGTATGTATGTATGTATGTATGTGTATGTGTGTGCGTATGTATGTGTGTGTATGTATGTATGTATGTATGTATGTATGTATGTATATGTATGTATGTGTGTTTATATGTGTGTGTGTGTGTGTGTGTGTGTGTGTTCATGTATGTGTGTGTGTTTATGTATGTATGTATGTATGTATGTATGTATGTATGTGTGTGCGTGTGTGTGTTTATGTGTGTATGTATGTACACTAGTCTTACATGTAAAACAAGAGTACAAACTTGATCAGTAGTAACGAAAAGTATGTTTTCACCATATAACAGCAGGCAGAGCAATGCAACTCACTATCTCTACCACACTGCCTGTCTGATCAGGGTCACTTTTATGAAGGTGAAACACAGAGACGTGTCCGAGGAGATGGCGTTACGCCATTGCAGTGAAGGACATATACCAAGATATTCACACTTGACTCACTGTCTTCTCTGGTCCTTTTGCTCACGCTCATTCACCTTATGTACCCTCGTCTACCACTACCTCTCTTTCCTTTGTACTCTCTCTCTCTCTCTCTCTCTCTCTCTCTCTCTCTCTCTCTCTCTCTCTCTCTCTCTTGCCTTCCCTTACTAACCATCAAAAAAGGAGAGAGAGAGAAAAAAAAAAAAACCCGTCACTGCCGCTCCACTTGGGCTGTGTTGTTGAAGGGAGACCAGAGTACAAACACGGGTCAAGTGACGCGCGTTCGTCTGCCTTGTATATTGTGTCTGCCATGTGATACTGCAGGGACGGTGGTGGTGGTGGTCGTCCAGCGTAACACGACAGTGTCTGGCCCTCCCCATCTATGGGTAATGACCATACACCGTATACGATAATTCAGACCGAGGCGAGTCATGATGACTGACACACCACGATCGGGAGAGATGTATGATAATTCCGAAAGCAAGTTAGAGATAACACAGTGTTACTAGGGTGCATGTAACACACTGCTTACAGTAGTGTGTGTGTGTGTGTGTGTGTGTGTGTGTGTGTGTGTGTGTGTGTTAAGGATTATTGTCCAAGGGGCCAAATACCTTGTATAATAATGTTCCTCCGTGATATACGTTATGGGAACCTACAAAGCGTCACGAGAAATGTGTTTACACCTTGGCACAGTAATCTATGTTAATGTTAATGACTCTACGGAGTGGAAAGAAACTGGTGTTGAGCAGTTACAAAAATTCTCATACCTCGCTCCTGTTTACGATGCCACAAATAACGTTATGTCACCATGGCAAGAGATTACGACAGTGTCGCAAGAAAGACCGAGATGTTCAAGACGCGTGATGGCAACGTCTCGTCAATGCTCATGCGGTTTGTCGTAAATGTTCGAAGGCAAGTTTACGCAACTACAATCATACAGACATTGATTTGACAGTGAAGTGACTACCATAATGTGTGTATGCTGTTGGGCTTTCAATTGATATCGAGATCAAAATGGCAATTATGCCAGAAATCGTAATATCCTCACTAAACATATCAGCTTCGAACGGCCTTACACCAAACTTCGAAGCTTCGATCAGTGTGAGTGCTTCAGTGGCCGGACATAGTCCACACAACCGCTTCCTCCATTACATGATCCCAGCCCCCTGCAAGGCCCAACCACCTACCCCCTACCAACGCCCTACTCACCCTTGCCGCGACCCCAACCCCTCAATATATATATATATATATATATATATATATATATATATATATATATATATATATATATATATATATATATATATATAAAATGATCGTAGTTTCCCGCGTTAGCAAAACAGCGCCACGAACAGACTAAGAAAGGCCACATGCACTCATACCCATTCTCCAGCTGCCTTCTGCAATGCAACGAAACCACAGCTCCACATCCACAACCTGGACCCACAGATGCTTAACATGGCTTGGTCCATTCCAGTGACAGCACTTCAATCCCAGTATACCTTATCGTTTCAATTAACTCTTTCCCTTGCACGCATTACTCCCTCCTGCATGTCCAGGCCCCGATCGCTCATTTCTTTTGATCTTTTTACTCCATCCTTCCCTCTCCAAGTTGATCCCCGCTTCTCCTTGTTCCCTCCATTTCTGACACATATAATGTCTTTGTCAACCTTTCCTCACTCATTCTCCCCGTATGTCCAAGCCATTTTTGCACACCCTTTTGGGCTCTCTCTACCACACTCTTTCTATTACCACACATCTCTCTTACCCTTTTATTACCACATATCTCATATATTTTTCATGCATATTCGCCATTTCCCGCATTAGCGAAGCAGCGTTAAGAATAGAGGAACGAGAATTAGAGGGAATATCTTCACTTGGCCCCCTTCTCTGTTCCTTCTTTTGGAAAACTTAAAAAACGGGAGGAGAGGATTTCCAGTCCCCTGCTCCCTCCCCTTTCAGTTGCCTTCTACGACACGCAGGGAATACGTGGGAGGTATTCTTTCTCCCTTATCCCCAGGGATATATATATATATATATATATATATATATATATATATATATATATATATATATGTGTGTGTGTGTGTGTGTGTGTGTGTGTGTGTAAGAGTGTGTTCGCTCCTACATAGCGTCACACTGTCACGTGGCTTGGGTGATGCTCATCAACCTTATCGTTTCCTGGCATCAACGGGAGCTGCTATGGGGCAGCTGGCAGCAGTTTACGATGATTATATGATACCAAAGACGGCACCCTGCACTGCCGCTCAGGTAGAATGTGGAGCTTATGAGGTTGACTTTCATATATATATATATATATATATATATATATATATATATATATATATATATATATATATATATATATATATTTATTTATTTATTCATTTATTTATTTATTTTGCTTTGTCGCTGTCTCCCGCGTTTGCGAGGTAGCGCAAGGAAACAGACGAAAGAAATGGCCCAACCCACCCCCATACACAATGTATATACATACACGTCCACACACGCAAATATACATACCTATACATCTCAATGTACATGTACACATATATATACACACAGAGACACATTACACATATACCCATGCACACAATTCACACTGTCTGCCTTTATTCATTCCCATCGCCACCCCGCCACACATGGAATACCATCCCCCTCCCTCCTCATGTGTGCGGGGTAGCGCTAGGAAAAGACAACAAAGGCCTCATTCGTTCACACTCAGTCTCTAGCTGTCATGCAATAATGCCCGAAACCACAGCTCCCTTTCCACATCCAGGCCCCACAGAGCTTTCCATGGTTTACCCCAGACGCTTCACATGCCCTGATTCAATCCACTGACAGCACGTCAACCCCGGTATACCACATCGATCCAATTCACTCTATTCCTTGCCCGCCTTTCACCCTCCTGCATGTTCAGGCCCCGATCACTCAAAATCTTTTTCACTCCATCTTTCCACCTCCGCCTTGAAGAATGTGTGGAAGTCGAGAACATTATCTCGGAAAGCAAAAATGGGTATGTTTGAAGGAATAGTGGTTCCAACAATGTTGTATGGTTGCGAGGCGTGGGCTATGGATAGCGTTGTGCGCAGGAGGATGGATGTGCTGGAAATGAGATGTTTGAGGACAATGTGTGGTGTGAGGTGGTTTGATCGAGTAAGTAACGTAAGGGTAAGAGAGATGTGTGGAAATAAAAAGAGCGTGGTTGAGAGAGCAGAAGAGGGTGTTTTGAAATGGTTTGGGCACATGGAGAGAATGAGTGAGGAAAGATTGACCAAGAGGATATATGTGTCGGAGGTGGAGGGAACGAGGAGAAGTGGGAGACCAAACTGGAGGTGGAAAGATGGAGTGAAAAAGATTTTGTGTGATCGGGGCCTGAACATGCAGGAGGGTGAAAAGAAGGCAAGGAATAGAGTGAATTGGATCGATGTGGTATACCGGGGTTGACGTGCTGTCAGTGGATTGAATCAGGGCATGTGATGCGTCTGGGGTAAACCATGGAAAGCTGTGTAGGTATGTATATTTGCGTGTGTGGACGTATGTATATATATATATGTGTGTATGGGGGTGGGTTGGGCCATTTGTTTCGTCTGTTTCCTTGCGTTACCTCGCAAACGCGGGAGACAGCGACAAAGCAAAAAAAAAAAAAAAAAAAAAGAAAAAAAAAAAAAAAAAAAAAATATATATATATATATATATATATATATATATATATATATATATATATATATATATAAGCTAGAGCCCCTTCTCACTTCAGCAGGGCACCACCAGGAACAAAAGAATGATGACATTTGCACACATCCTTTTCCTAGTTATGTATAATGCATTGAAACAAAGGCCAACCATGCATAACTAAGTTCCACACACTGCTCCTAGACTAACCTTGACTTGTATATGCCGACTCGGCTCCAACTCATCCTCTCAAGTGCGCGCTTCTCACCCTCCCTGAATTCTAATGACCCCGATACCCCGAAGCCTTCTGCACGCCACGGGACCGAAGACATGGGAAGATAGTGTGAAGCAGGCTTTGGGATATCGGGGCCTTAACTTTCAGAACGACGAGAGGCATGTAGTGTACAAGACGAGACATGGGAAAAATAGTGTTCTGTACAGGATGAGTAAAGGTGGGAGGCGTGTCCTGAACGGGATGAGTTAGGGCGAGAGGCTTACGCTATACAGGACGAGTCGGATCGAGGTGCTATATGTGGGGAGACGTGCTGTAATTGGACTGAACCAAGACACATGAAGCAAAGAAGGTGAACCCTGGAGTAGTGTGTGGGGGCTTGACATAGATGGTGGCCTCTGGTTTCGGTACATTATAAGTGACGCAAGTTAGATAACTGTACCTTTGTTCCTGGCGCTATCTCGCTAAGGCCGGAAAGGCAGTTTGGTATGGTTCATTAGTAAACAAAGCGGGGAAAAAGCCTTTACAATAAGGTTCTTGTGGGATTTACGTTAAGCGGAGCAATAGAATGTCGCAACAAATGTGTTTACACCTTGGTGAAGCAGTCGGCGCGAATGGTCATTACTGTACAGGGAAGACAAGAGCAGCGAGGCGAGTATAAACTGCACGTGCCTCGTCCCTGTTTATGGTATCACAGATAATGTTACATCTGAGCACCAGCTACTGTGGTGTACAGGGACAACCACTCCATTAGACTCCACTGTGTAACCATCTGTATACTCTACCCTCAGTGACAGTGCACTGTGAACTCTACCATCTGCCACTGTGACAGTGCACCGTGCACTGGACTGTGCTATCTACCCCAGCGGCAGTGCACGGTGCAATTTACGGTACCATCTACATCTACTCTTGAGGTAGTAAACGTATACTCTACGGTATCACACCATAATGAGTAGTAGTAGTAGAAGCAGCAGCGGCAGTAGTTTTGAATGGCTGGCTATCTTCCACATTTCACTTGAAAACAAAAATCAAAACGATATTTGCCAACATGTCTTTATGCATTTCTCAAGTAATCTAAGGAAGTAAGATCGAAGAGTTTTGGGTGATCCGAGGTCAAACAAAACCACTCCTGCTTCTTCCTTCAAGTTAACCTTGTCATAGTGCCAACATTCTACAGTCTTGGTCCCCCCCTACACCATGTGGTATAGGAGGAGTGACGTGCTGTTAATGGACTGAACCAGGGCGTATGAAGCAACTGGTGAGACACCACGGAAAGGTTTGTTGGTCCTGGTTGTGGTTATGAGGATGTGGTCTCGGTGTATTATATATGTCAGCTTGAGAATAGATGCGAGGGACTTTTTCTTCGTCTGTCCCTAGCGCTACCTCGCTGACACAGGAAATGGCGATATATATATATATATATATATATATATATATATATATATATATATATATATATATATATATATATATATATATATATATATGTCTGTCTCCTTCCAACTATCGACTCCCCCACCATCATCAGCAACCACCGCTCCTCCTCCTCCTCATCATCATCATCATCATGGGAGTCTCCTAGCAACCACCTCCTCTCCTCCTCCTCCTCCTGCTCCTCCTCCTCATCATCATCGTCGTCATCATCATGGGCGTCTGTCGTCCTGGGCCGCCCAGCCACCGCTCGCTCCCTGGCCGTGTTTTTGAGCTGGTGTCCCCTTACCATCAACACAAGTATCGGGCGTCGGGGAGGGTTACGTGCTATGACGCGTCCTCAGGAGAGAGAGAGAGAGAGAGAGAGAGAGAGAGAGAGAGAGAGAGAGAGAGAGAGAGAGAGAGAGAGAGAGAGAGAGAGAGAGAGAGAGTGTGTGTGTGTGTGTGTTTCGGTGGGTTGGAAGAAAAGGGGGGGGGGGGAAATGAAGAAGTCATTAGAGAAGATGTGGTGAGCGCGGAAGGAGGAGCTAAGCAAGACGGGCATTGTAAGAGTGGAGAAGAGAGCGTACGGGAAGAGGTGAAAGTGTGAGAAAAACCGAGAAATGTTCAATGACAAGTAGTTAATGACTGATTAACGTGATACTGAGAACACCCGCCTCTTTCCTCTTGAAATCTGAATATGAAATCTATCTATCTATCTATCTATCTATCTATCTATAGGTCTTGACCCATCCTGTACTGTGCTTGCATCTGTGAACTAAATACATGACCCCCTCAGCCTACCAATATAACGTCCTATATAACCAAGTATATTTGTGTGACTCGGTGTACTTAAAACGTGTCGAATATCTGTAATATCTTGCCTGTGCCATTGCATGTGATCTTGTAAATAAAGTGATCAAATTAAAGCTAACCTCTCTGAAGGCATCATACACCCACGCACTCCGCAGACCTACCATCACACACACACACACACACACACACACGCCATAGCCTGTGAGCGGTCTGCTTAAGTCGGTTCGCAAGACTGGACGCTTTAAGTGCCATGGAAAGAAAAGGTTTTATGCTCCTAAGGTCCACGACGTCTGTTCACGAATGACGCCATAATGTGCTCAGATATCAACCCTGGTTCTCTTTATATAGTCACCGCGACAGACCCTGTCCTCCTCCTCCGCCGAGTGCCCGAGACTGTGCGATACACAGCGGGTGTAATTAGATCAGCGTGCGTTTTCCATTAATCCCCTCCAGTAAGGTTTCCGTCAGGGATCTGATTCTTCTCCTAGTTTGTGAGGCGGGAGCGTGAAATTCCAGAGACCGGTGGATGGAGGTGTTGCTACACACGATTACCATCTTTAGAAGCACTTTCATTTCGCACGCACTGATGAGTTGCGCCCTCATACAAAACGAATTATACGTAGCCTCACGGGGTTCTATACATAGCGTGTAACCACCTCCTACGTGTTATCAGATACAAGAAAATACAAAGTAATGTCATGACACTTTTCCCTGTATCTATCGACTCTGCATCTATCGACCCTGTATCTATCGACTCTGCATCTATTAACTCTCTATTCATCTAACAATTCACGAAAGTTTGCATACGGCGTTTTGAAGTTTGCTCTTCGTGCGGGGTACTAAAACAAATGTGGGCGCTGGTCCGAGTGTCAGTATTTGCGAAAAGAGGTCGAAGTGTTCAGAGATCCGGCGCGGAATTAACACAGTTGCTGGACTTTTCGTTCACTCTGTGTCCTCTCTTGGCCTATGGCCCTGAGGATGAGCGCACAACACATTCGCCAGTTTCTGTGGCATAACATCAGGCACAGCGAATAACGGATCACATCCATCCTAGTCAAAATCGATTGCAACACACACACACACACGCGCACAGTGGCGATGTATCGCAACATGAAAGCTGATCTGGAGAGAGAATCCATGGGGGCCGGCGTTGGTGCCGTGCGTCCTTGGAGACGTCAGCAGTGGAGGATTACATCGGCGCGTCCGCGGTGGAGGATTACTTGGTCGCGCCCGAAGTGGATTACATGGGCGTGCCCACAGTGGAGGATTACATTGGTGCGTCTGCAGTCTTAAAATATCCCCTTGTAACTGAACCGTGGCAGCAAGTGTTCCTTAACGCAGCAGTAAGCCTTACCATCACTCACTGAAGGGTCACCGTTGCCGGGCGGTAATGACACACACACACACACGTTCACTTGTTATTGAGAGAGAGAGAGAGAGAGAGAGAGAGAGAGAGAGAGAGAGAGAGAGAGAGAGAGAGAGAGAGAGAGAGAGAGAATTACTATTTCTTTCGTACACACAATTCATTATACATGAACTTCTTATGTCACACTACTGAGAATGGATGGATGTCTTTGCTTTATAAATCACCAAGAGGTGATAAACACTTTGACTGAATTACTACCACTTTCTCCTTATCTGTAACTATATGCACTTTTAATAATCTATATAAATACATGCAGTTATCGGCGGGTGGGTGTAATGGCCCATTTACACTGTACGGTGAGGGAGTTCTACACTCGTAGCGTCCCTATCTCTGGATCTTTCTCAACCTTCATACAACTTCTCAATACGTCTGTATGCCGTCTGGATCCCCTAGTTCAATCCATTCATCTACGACTCTCATGCTACACAAATAGTTTTACATTTTCCAACAACTTTTGTTTGACCTCATGCTATAACCTCTACTTGTTCTACCACTGCATCTTTCGAAGGCATTTTTTTTTTCACTCTTGACGTCATCAAACTAGTTTAAGAACTTACAAGCTTGTGATTAAGCCACCCCTTACTCTTCTCTACTCCAGTGTGTGTGCGTGTGTGTGTGTGTGTGTGTGTGTGTGTGTGTGTGTGTGTGTGTGTGTGTGTGTTCAAATTGATTACAAAAAAAAGAGAAACCACATTTCATCACGATGAATCAGCTCAGTAAGAACCCCCCCCCCCCCTAACTACAACAATCATGACGTGACCATCTCCAACAAACCCAACTCGGGCGACCTCCAACACCACCCCCACCACCTCCAACAACATCCATAATACAAGTGACCCACAAAGACCCATAGATAATACAGTATCACTTCCCTTCACAGCGCTTCACAACTCCATAACCATCAACTATAACCACAAGAACACAAAGAATCAGTGCAATAGCCATGAACATCATCTGGGTAAAAACCTTTTCCAAACAGACCGCAGCACAGAACTACACCAACCCAGCCTCGTCAGCCGCCGTAACCTTGACAAACTCAGTAACGACCACAGCCCGCCGAGGTCAGACGTACGCAGCATCAACAACCAGGATAGAAGTGTACGATTTCCCCGCTGAAAAAAGAGGATCTGGTGGCAGCCCACGCCTGCCGCCCACAACACCCCACCACCGGCGACTGGGATACACATCGCCCTGTCTGCAGGCAGCTGGATTACGCGTTGGCAACATTAGACCCCGCTGCCCACACTGAGAGCACGAGGGGTGTCGCACGGATTGGCAACGGTGACTAATTTCTTACCTAGGATGTACACAGACGTTCTGATCCTCCATCAGACGATCGCATTAGCCCGGAGAAACCTCAACCCCTCCTCCTCCACACCCCGTTCCCTCCTCCTCCTCCTGCCCAGTCTTAAAGTCAACTAAAGTTAAGGTTTGTTTACGTTTCTCCCAAGTTTAGCTGTGTTAGCTTAAAGGGTTTGTCTGGCAGGGTCGGGTTTCGGTAGGTACTGCCTTTAGTAAACAATAGCAACAGATGTAAGGCCCAAAGCTAATGTTCGTTGTCTTAGGTTAGGATTAGAGCAGCGCTGGGAAGGGCTGGGCGTACGGTGATGTAGCAGCTAGACGGGCAGGGTATGGTGGGTAGTGTGAGGTCATCATCGGAACACTATCATCACCACCATATGTGCGCCGCCGGCCACCCACCCTCCAACCTCGGAGGGGAGTGTGGCAGCCACTGGCATCGAACCCAAGTACTGCTGAAGGAACTTCTCATAAAGACTATGATACATTTTCGCCTTTTCACTTTTTTTTTTCTTTTAACTGATTCCCTTTAATACATCAGCATCCATGACATGATCACATAATTAGTAAAAAAGCATTCTTAATTTGACTCTCCAATTATGTGAGTCGAGAAAGACACACACAACACACACACACACACACACACACACACACACACACACACACACACACACACACTGCTCGTCGTTTCCCGCGTCAGTGAGGAACCTCCAAGAACAGACGAAAAATTGACCTCATTGATTAAAACTACAGCCCCCTATCCACAACCAGGATTGGTAGAGTGTCTGCACAGTGTCACTGTATGAAGACATGGAGGTCAGAGTGTTCTAATCATAGCTGTATGTTTGTCGAGTGTATCTGTAACGTTGTATGGGACAGTGATCATTGGGAGGGTGGTGGCTCACAGAGAACATAATACTGGAGAAGAACAATGTGGTTTTGGGTCGTAGAGAACGTGTGGATCAGGTGTGTGCTTTGAATAATTTGAGTGAAAAATACTTATAGAACAGTGGGATTTGTATGAGGTATTTATGGATCCGGAGAGAGCATACGAAGTGTTGACAGAGATGCCTTGTGGAAGGTGCAATGAATGTAATGATGTATGGTGTGGAGGAACGCTACATTAGAAGCAGTTAGTAGAGTTCGTCGCGTGTGTGCGAGTAGGTAGAGAGGAAGGTGAGTGGTTCTAGATGAAGGTGGGTCTGTGACAGGGTGTGTGAAGTCACCAGTGATGAATGAAGCGAAAGCGTGAGTTCTGGGGTTAGGAGCAGGTTGAGTTCTAGTCGTGGAGAGAGTGGCTTGGGAGATGAGTCTGTAACTGTTTACTGATGACGTTGCTAAGTGGCGGATTCGAGTGAAAAACTGCAGAAGTTGGTTTGTTAGTCTGTGAGAATGTGGGACAGTATCATATATATATATATATATATATATATATATATATATATATATATATATATATATATACATGAGAGAGAGAGAGAGAGAGAGAGAGAGAGAGAGAGAGAGAGAGAGAGAGAGAGAGAGAGAGAGAGAGAGAGAGAGAGAGACGTGTCGGTGTTACCGAACTACGCCCACACGTGGTTACACCGCAAGTGAGAAGTCAGTTTCGGAGAGTCAGTATCGTGAATGTCTGTTCTCATTCACGATCATAAACAGCCTCGTTAGGACTCGTGTTCTGTTGCTCTTGCAATTCAATAGCAAGTCTCGTCGGGGATTTCTCACCCCAAAAATAGATCATCATTTCCCAGCTGCTACTCTGAGCGCAAACTGGAAGATACAGTGGCTCAATACAAGGGGTTCTGAAGTTGGATATCTAAACAGGTTCTGTGGGGCCTGGTTGTGTGCGTGGAGCTGTGATTTTCGGTGCACTGCGCATGGCAGATGGAGAATGGGTGTGAGTGAAGCGGCCATTCTTCGTCTGTTCCTGGCGTTACATTGCTAACGTGGTAAACAGCGGTCATTATACAAACGGGGGTTCATGAGAAAGGGACCTCAGTCACCCTCGCCATCCTGGTGACGGGAACAGGAGGGAGGAAGACCTGGGGTGCGAGGGTGAACTGGCGGGCTGAGTCCTTTCCCCCTATACGACCCTGACGCTTCCGGACCAGGAGGTGGAGTGAGGGAGGAGCAGCTCCCGCCATCCTGGGTCTCAAGGGCTTGAAAGGAAGGAGGGCCATGGTCAACACTGAGCCCCATTATCACCACAGGATTGCTGAACCATATATTATACACACACACACACACACACACACACACACACACACACATATATATATATATATATATATATATATATATATATATATATATATATATATATGACGGTACTAATGTCCAAAACTAACCACATACAAATTTTCAAATGAAATGGGATAAGACTTTCTTTCAGTAGTTGACATTCAAAAGTCGCCCCCTCAAATTCAAAACTTTAACTGATCGTGGAGAGAGTGCTACATGTGTCCAGGCTGCTCGCACAGTGCTTGCTCTGCCTCCAGTCATCGCTGATTGTGATCATCGCTGGGGATCAGCACCACAAAGCTCACCAAGCAAGACCTGGTGGAAGCGCCAGCCATCAACGGCGCATTTCCCACACCAGCAGGTTTACTGCGTATCTTCCCGTGGCTCCCCTTCAAGTAGCGATGGGAGATGGTAAGGGGTTCCAGTGTTGTGGTCCCCCTCCCGGTTGGACCACGTGAAGGGTCAGGCTAGATCTGGAGGTCTTGAAGCGGGGTTCCCTTACTGAAGGTTGGGTGAGGTTGACTGGTTTAATTGTTTTCAATATACCTCATTCTCCCTGTACTTCATCTCCCTCCCAGTTTATCAATCATGTTATTCAAGGAGGAGAAGGAGGAGTTGATAAACATGTCCCCAACTTGTGAGCTGATTTACTTTATCCAGTGGAAATAAGTTGCAATCACTAGAAATATTGAAGTCGAATTTCCTCCATCGGAACATAGAAAAGACGGCATTTAATATCTTCAATCTCCGACGACTCCCAGTGTTGCTGGTGGTCAAATTTCCGAATGGAAATACGTCACGACCCTTGAACACGATAGCGGGACCCACGAGCGTCACGACCCTTGAACATGATAGCAGGACCCACGAGCGTCATGACCCTTGAACAGATAGCAGGACCCACGAGCGTCACGACCCTTGAACGCGATAGCAGGACCCACGAGCGTCATGACCCTTAAACACGATAGCAGGACCCACGAGCGTCGTGACCCTTGAACACGATAGCAGGACCCACGGGCGTCGTGACCCTTGAACACGATAGCAGGACCCACGAGCGTCGTGACCCTTGAACACGATAGCAGGACCCACGAGCGTCATGACCCTTAAACACGATAGCAGGACCCACGAGCGTCGTGACCCTTAAACACGATAGCAGGACCCACGAGCGTCGTGACCCTTGAACACGATAGCAGGACCCACGAGCGTCGTGACCCTTAAACTCGATAGCAGGACCCACGAGCGTCGTGACCCTTGAACACGATAGCAGGACCCACGAGCGTCATGACCCTTAAACACGATAGCAGGACCCACGAGCGTCGTGACCCTTAAACACAATAGCAGGACCCACGAGCGTCATGACCCTTGAACACGATAGCAGGACCCACGAGCGTCGTGACCCTTGAACACGATAGCAGGACCCACGAGCGTCATGACCCTTAAACACGATAGCAGGACCCACGAGCGTCGTGACCCTTAAACACAATAGCAGGACCCACGAGCGTCATGACCCTTGAACACGATAGCAGGACCCACGAGCTCGCCGGTCAGATCTCTGGTTATGATGGCCTGGCCTTTCATCTCACCCTTAATGGCTAGGTCAAAGGCCACGCTATCATACCGCAGGTCACGCCCCCTGTACTCAAGGGGGTTAGGACGATACCACAGACGTTAGCCAGGGCAACTCCTGCGACATTCACATGTGTATTCTCAGACTGAACGGCAACTGATTCTTCTAAAGGCCATTCATCCCCGCAACACACATCATCTCGGTCAATTCTCGTGTCATACGTTCCACGAGTCTGTTGTGGGTTCTGGCTTGACGCATATAAAGCATCCACCGAATAACAATCACTTCCAACATCACACATACGTCCATACATTAAGCCTCGCTCTGTGTTCTTTCCATTCAAGCGAAGAACAATGGTTTACTGTGGTTGATTTCCTCGAAATTCGTACTCACAGTTCGCCGTCACTGTGGGGTACACTGCCTATAAAAATATCTTCATCTTTCTAACATACCATGACAAATCATCCAGCCCCATACACCAGTAACAGGGGCAAGTCAGAGCCGCTTGTGAGGACCATTCTACCCATATACCAACAGCAGGGGCGCGTCAGAACCCTTTATAAAGACCACCACTGTTATAACACCCACGAATTTTTTTTTTTTTTCCTTTTTTATTCCTGGTTGTTGAGGAGAGCAGGAAGGTTCGCGTTACGTGCTGCGGACGGGGCTAAGCGGAACCCGCCTCACAAGCGGCCACTGTCCTGCCCACCACCCGACACCCTTCACTACCCCTGCATCCGACACCACCAGCGGGGCCCCCGAGCTGAGGAACCTCTGTCCTGCTAAATGATGTTGTGCTTTGTACACACTGACCGCCCGCCCGCCTGCCTGCCTGCCATCTCTCTCTCTCTCTCTCTCTCTCTCTCTCTCTCTCTCTCTCTCTCTCTCTCTCTCTCTCTCTCTCTCTCCGCAGTGGGCAGCCACCGAACCTGGGAGGCTTATCATTATCGGTACTCATCCGCCTGGGTGTATATCGGGAAGGCCAGCGACGGTTGCGCGGTGAGCCATCTTTTCATTGGCTGTCACGTTTCACTCCTCTGGCTCAGGTTGCTGTCTTTCCCTTCTGCTTCGCCCACACGTGGGCCGCTGGCATTCACTCCACAAACATACAATCCCTCCACCTCGCACTTAATACCCACACGACAATGCGTTAACTCACGCGACTCGTTCATCTCAGCTCTGTTCCTACAGTAAGCGCTGCGCGTTAGCCCTGCCTCATGGCAAATATATCATCGTTGTTGGTACGACGTAGGTAATGAAGTCCCTCCCACCTCACGTACTCTCACACAGGCACACTTTCTCACTCACAATCATTACAAGTTACAACAGCTTGTACCTCCTTATCATCAACCTATTTCATGTTAAGATGTTACCGGAACGTCACGAGTTTAGGTTCATAGAATCGACGGATTTCACTACTAAGATCGGGTATGGCGGCCCAAAGAAGAGCAGGCGAAGGAACTTGTGCCAAAAAAAGGGTTATCATCATACAGTAAACATTGATGTAAGGGTATACCCAGCTCATGATGAGCGATAGAGTAGCATTATATGAGTAAGGTCTTGAGTGGCGGTGATAAAACTGTTGGTAGATGCTATGGTCCGTGGGTTATACTGGCAGGGGGCGAGAGACTACGTCACTCTGACGTAAAAGGAGTTTTTGTTTTTTTTCCTATCATTATCTAACTGATCAACATGAACGATGACCAGCTTTCTGTCAGCTAAAAGTGGGGTAGTCTGTCAAGACATGATTACACATCCCAATCTTTCGTTCTGAACTAAACATCTTATTTACTGATACAGGTAATGATAATGATAATAAAAATAATGATAATATTAATGATATTGATAATAATAACAATAATATTAATGATGAAAATGATAATAACAATAATGATTATAATGATAATAATAACAAGAACAATAATAATAATAATAATAATAATAATAATAATAATAATAATAATATTAATAATAATAATAATAATGATTATGATAATAATAATAATAATAATAATAATAATAATAATAATAATAATAATGATAACAGTAATAACAAAAACAATAATAATTCTTACCTAAATCAACTTGGTACCTTGACTGCAAATGGATAACTGAGATAAACTCCAGAATTAAAAATGCTACGAGTTAACGAATGGTAAAAATTCCAAATGACGATCAAGAAGGTGGTGGTAAAAGATTTCTCGGTTGGTGGATGTGGCTTGACGCTGACGGCCTTAACGACTCTGCCAGGTCTGAAACCCAACCAACCAACCAACCAACCGATCAACCAACCGACCGAATGACTTCAATTGCGTAGGCCGTACGCATGGGTGGGTGAGGAGGTCTGACAGTCTGGACGTTTACGACGACCCTTACGTTAGCATACTAGCGCAATCTGCGACCTCGCCCCTCACCCTAGGGTGGTAACGTCGCGTTCACGCGCCATACGTCATTATCCAAGTGTTCCTGGCCACTTCAGTCTGCTCTAGCACCTCAATACAAGACAAGACGATCTATAAAACTATAAGGTAACAGCGAAAACCTCTGAAATACCCCATCTGCTGTGAACGTCACAATTAAGGACACATTACCTCCCTCTTCTTAACACACTTTCTTCACTAGGTACATCAGAATATCATTGTGATTTATTTTTCTACAAAAAAAAAAAATAACAGTTTACCTCTCTTGTATCCCAGCCCAGGATGGGTATCAAAATTCCTACAAGGAAGACCTGCATACTTATTTGCACATAATGCTTCACGTCCACCACCCCAAAAAAAAAACATTATGATTAGACTCAACTGGTGTTAGTAAAGGATCTCGCTAAACCTGGGCAGTGACCAGTTAGTGTCAGTGTTACAGACTTAGGTCAAAATACTACAGTCACCCGTAAAGTAACCTGCCTATTTCTGTGTCCACAGGCCATTACCCAACTCATGTTAACATCTGAGACCCGAAGTAAAAAAAAGAAAAGAATTTTTTTTAGATTTTTCTTCTTTTCAGAAACAAAATAAGGAAACAGTGTCGGCTCACTACACATATATTCTGACGCAAAAAAACATTAGAAAAGACACTCCTACAATCTCTACTAGATGAGAAAAATCTGTCATAAATCAGGTGCGCATCAAACAGATGACTACATTTCTCTGACGCAGGTGAAGAGAACATGTATTCCATTGTCATGACCTTGGGGGAAAAAAAGACGGAAGTTAGCTTGGTAACTCAGGAATAAAGTCATCATAGTGTGTGTGTGTGTGTGTGTGTGTGTGTGTGTGTGTGTGTGTGTGAGCGTTTCATGTGGGTATGTACGCTGACCATAACACTGTGACGCAACCTTTATGTGTCATTTGAGTTTTTAAAAGACAGTACGACGCGGGGTACAATGGCTTGTTTTTATTTTTTTTTTACTTCATCTTTAACTAATGCCAGGCCTTCATCACCAGCAGGATATGACCACTACGACCATCATCATTAAGGCACCATCACTAAGGCCATGGTTATCAGGCCATCATCATCAGGTCATCACCACTAAGGCCATCATCATCAAATCATCATCATCAGGTCATCATCAGACCATTATCACGAAGGTCATCATCATCAGGTCATTATCACGAAGGTCATCATCATCACGTCATTATCACGAAGGTCATCACCATCAGGTCATTATCACGAAGGTCATCACATCAGGTCATTATCACGAAGGTCATCATCATCAGGTCATTATCACGAAGGTCATCATCAGGTCATTATCACGAAGGTCATCACCATCAGGTCATTATCACGAAGGTCATCACCATCAGGTCATTATCACGAAGGTCATCACCATCAGGTCATTATCACGAAGGTCATCATCATCAGGTCATTATCACGAAGGTCATCATCATCACGTCATTATCACGAAGGTCATCATCATCACGTTATTATCACGGAGGTCATCATCATCAGGTCATAATCACTAAGGTTATCATCATCCATCATCACTCTCACATCCTATGTTCAAGAGCCTACATGATGATATAGTGAAGGCACTAAGCATCGATTATACTCTTTTGTGGATCTTAGTAAACCAGTTTTCGTAATCTTGTCTAAAGTATGTGCAATGGTTTCCATATCAACGGCTATGGACAAGTCGATAGCCACGATATTCATCGAACATACATATTAATCTCTCTGTTCTGTATGTTCAACGTGTATTACTGAGATTATACTGAGGTATACCTCATAATCAGTAGCCATTCTCCCCAGCAACATGAATATTATGCTCCATACTTCTAAACCAGTCAGCAGTCATTTATGTCCGGCTTCATACATATTATGTTCCACATTTCTATATAAGAAGCAAGTTAGGTTCTGGCCACAGTACTGCCTTCGCACAAACTTACTTCCTAACAGAATATAAACGCACCTTAAGTCCTCTAACGAGGGTTCACTGGAGGGCAATTTTGGTGTCAGGGGCCTCGACAATCCGAGATCCAACAACGTACATTGTTGACGTTTAAAGTCTCATACTTGTATTTCAGTTCCGGACTGACGGTAGGTTCACCTGTCGATGTCTTCCCTCACACTCCAAGCAGCCTCACTACCGAAGGTTCGCACTGGTTGCTCCTCATCGAGTGCCTCGCGTGGCTTGAACATCTATGCCTGGAGTAATGGAAGGCGGTCAGATACCACCCTAGCTCTAACCCTAAGCCATGTTGACCCAACGATCGCGTCGCCGATATTTCCATGACCCGGCGGGCAGTAACTCCATACGAGTTCCGGAGGAAGTATATTTGTAAAGATGGATCTTAAAGGAATCAACGGTGGGGCACCATCGGGAGTCGAGCCTGCGGCTTCATTTGACTCAACACGGGGAACCTCGCTAGGCTCGGACACCGGAAGGATAGACACACTGAGACTTTTTCTCAATCTGGTGGGTAGTGGTGCATGGTCTCGTTAATTCTCTTAACAAACAGGAAGTTAGCTTATCAAAGAGTCGAAGGATGTACAGCAGTTCCGTGTTGTCCGTTCGCAGTTTCCTCTCAAGCAAGGGATAAGCGATTATTCTAGGCGCACGAGACTGAGAAATAAACAGGTCTGTGATGGCATTAGGTGTTTTGTGCCGCATGCACGCGAAACCGAAGGGACCAACGTGTTATCTCCTTACGAAAGGATCGGGTAACTGGTTCAAACGCCTTCCTTGTAGGAGCCAATGCTTGCATTTGTTTGCCATGAACGACAATCTCCCAATCAGAACAAGTCATAAGCTTGCGTTGATTAAGTCGCTGCCCTTTGTACACACCATCATGAGCTATTGACGACTGACAGAATGACTTAGTATGGTCTCTCGGCCGGCGATCTTGGATTCTCTCTCCCTCCTACAAGGGTTCCGGAGTTCCCAACTCAAACTGACGGAAATGTGTCCACACTTGATCGTTTTAAGGAAGTAAAAGACGTAACAAGGTTGCAATGGATGAGATTAACCTGCGAGAAGACCATTAACGTTGCTTTCTTGCAACTCTTTATGTCCAGAGACAGGAAGGCCTTGGGAGCCACAAATTTGCCCGTCGAAATGGTTCCCGGCCCCTGAAGTAGCCGAGTTCGACTCGGTACAGCAGTCAGTCAGGCAATGGATCTGCTACTGATGAAATCTAGTAACTCCCGACGTTTTTTGTCTCAAAGGCCATCACAGGCCACCTTCCAAGTGTCTTGAGTTACTACAGGTTCATGGTAGTCATGATTCAACTTAGATGTGACCACAGATTTCAATTTTTCAACAGCCGGCCTTGAAGGCCACTTGAAAGCCGACAAAGGTTATTACCTACATCTTTATGGTCTTATGGTCTTTCTTTACCCCGTACAGCGCCGGACTACCTCGTCTCTCTAGTACTACATACCCGAACTTGCTCGAGGAAACTAATTTCCCTCAAGATCTCAACCAAGAGATGGTATACGTAAGAAAACTTTCATGTGACGTCACTCCTACATGTGTGTGTAGATGTCCGCTAATCCGCTCAACGAGGAACAACTTACACACACACACACACACCAGAACAAGGAAGTTCAGGTTAAGCCTCGGCTCTTTCGCTCTCACTTAGAGTCAGTTTCCTCGTCACGTTTCTCTTTCCCGCCAATCCTCCTCTCTCGTCTGGGCAAGGGACTTTGTTCTTACTACTGAAAAAAAAATAATCCCTCCGGCCACCTACGAACACAAGTCAGGCTAGGCAAAGCCCCAGCATCTTGTACTGAGGTTCATATCTTCGTCACTAAATTCTTGCAACCTATTTCTACCAGAGAAAGGAGAAGGAGGAAGAGGAAAAAGAAGAAGAAAAGAGATGAAGACGTGTCTCCATCGGGTTGCTCCGCAAGCGTCTAATCAGAACCATCAGTTGCTGGAACATTACCTCTGCCTGGCTCCTCGCTCACGATACTGCAGCTTGGTATACCTCACTTCCTCCTAGCTGGACGCAACTGTATTTCATGCATGTTATAATCAACGACAGTGTATGGTACCATCTATAGTCATGCCCCACACTATAATCCACGATCTGACTTGCCCGTTTTATGTGCACTAGTTCAGCCCACCGACAGAACGTCGCCATTATATACCAAGTCGATCCAATTCACTGTTTCCCTTACACGCCGCTCACCCTCCTGAATGTTCTGGCCCGACACCCGAAAGCCTGTTATTCCAACCTTCCATCTCCTCCTCTGTCGCCTCCTCCTCCCCTTTGCTCTCTCGTCTGACACACACATCCTCTTCGTCAGTCTTTCCTAACTCATCCTCTCCATACGTCTGACCCATTTCAACACACCCTGGTCGTCGGCCCTCTCATAAGCTGTCTTCAATCATTGCCACACTTTTAGACTGGCGTTACTTACGTGATCGACCGCCTCAACACTCAGGCATTTCATTTCCAACACGTCACTAGTAATAATAATAATAATAATAATAATAATAATAATAATAAAAGGCTCTAACATGCACAGAGTATATATGCAACATTAAGCAGGAGAAACCTATGAGAAAAAGAAAAAAGACGGGGATGTTAAGCACACAGTCTTCACATAAACACCAAACTCGAGGTTAATATGATGCCAGCGTAGATACTTTACGCCCGATAGACAATATATCATGTGGCAAGACGTTATCAACGGAAAGACTATCTATCTGCTCCTGGAGTTGTCAGGTCTAAGGCCATAAACAGTCCTCCAACTTAGGAAAACATATTCGAACTCAACCCAGTATCACAGTCAGGACCAATCTGACCCACCTTTTAAGAGAGAGAGAGAGAGCGGTATAACTTATCCTTCTTAATCTGCCTTCCCTTTGATGGTTACCTTTATATTAGCCTGGCGCTGAGTGAAGCTCAGCCGTGCTAGCTCACTCCACCGCCACACACCAACACTGACGACGTTGGGAAACCACACTTAACGTGGCGACTGTTGGCGGATCTCCTCGAGTCTACCAGTGAGAACATCAGGCAAAAGCTTCTTTCAGGCGAAGAACTCGTCTGATATTTCCCCTATCTACGTCTGACGTGAATCAGTGAGGATTCATGCTTAACGACCAATTAACTGTCTACCAGCCATTACATCTGAAGAGCGTATACACGTGAACATACACACTCACGAACTGTTGGCTCACGAGGAGTATGTTTCGTTTATTTCGTATCCTTGGCATCAGCGCTGAGATCGACTCTTCTCCGAACTCCAGTGAAAATTGAACGAACGGATATTAACGAGACGTCGAACCTCAACACCAGGCTTAAAAGATTAGAATTATCGTAGACACGCAGAAGCTGCAGTATGAACCAGTGAATATACCTATGAACCGCGACACATTTAAGAGATTTAAACGACGAAGGTTATCTGTACCACAGACATACTGATAAAAAAAAGATTCTGTTATTTACTCACTATAATTCTATCAGGCGAAGTGTGAGGTATAATCACATCATTAATGATATTACTTCACTACAACCTCTTTTTCTCTCGTCCTATTCCTCATCCTGGAAGATCACGTGGTGGTCAAATCACAACAGCAAGGCGGAGGTGGTGGTTGTAGAGGCAGGAGCGACCTGCTCCTGTGTGGTTATGAGGCTCGACGAAATTTCTCGTGAGCTGCCAGCGTTACCTGGAGACCGTGAGGCGTCTGAGGTGCTCTTACGACACCCTCGAGTACGAGGGCGCGAAAGGTCGGGCGTGACAAGAGTAACGCTTGAACTAACCCTTAAGGGTATGGTCAGAGGACATGGTATCATACTCCAGGGTCGCAACGTCGAGCTCAAGTAAGAGTCGTGCTCGGGGATCGTGTTGTCGGTGCTCAAGCCGACACCAGTGTCTCTCTGTTCGTGCCACCTCCGTACACAAACTGTGTCCAGGTCATCCGATCGTCAGTCCATGGAAGCATCTTGTGTTTGCAGGTGGCAAGAACAGAGACCTTGGTGCTCTCTGCTGGCCATCTGGAAAAACCTTTTTTTCTCCACACGAATGGTGAAATGTCCAAGAAAATCTCAATAATTACTCCCGCCCTCTATTTTTTTTTTCTTTTACTCCCGGAGGGGGAAAAAAAAATCTTCATAAACCTGACAACTGTCATGATTTTTAACAGAGAAATCTAAGAGCAAGTACCTTCGTCTCATGCTACTTTTCATCATTGTTTTCATTCAGTTGTCACTTTCGTATACTGCATCTGCTCAGCACGGGGCAGGGGTGAAGCGTGTCTGTCTTTGCCCGAGCCTTGCACCTCAACAGCCTAAGAACAGCCATACCACCCATCACCCCGTCATGCTCCTCACTCTACCCTATGATCCCCTCAAGAAGGATCCATGCATCGCCTCACCAACCATGTTCTCACCTCTCACTGGGTGAACAACTACCACCCCGCGCGGGAATCGAACTCGGGTCCTTCCACTTGAAAGGCGACCTCGTTGTCCACCTCGTTACGGATCCCTTTCTCTCTCTGAGGGACACTGGGCTTGACATTTGAGTTACGCAAGTTCCTCGGCAGTTTGAGTAAGGCAGTTCGGTGAAACGCGAGGATGGCCTAGTAACTGGCTGGATAATTATACTTATCAAAGTGTAACGGTTCCTGGTGATGAAGTCACTTGGGCCGAGTCTTCCCGTTAATTATTTTGTTACGAAGTGATTATATATATATATATATATATATATATATATATATATATATATATATATATATATATATATATATATACAGCTGTATATGTGTAAACTCAGATTTTGCTAAACTCCACCTGCTCGAGTCTGTACCACGGGGAATACAGTCTCGTCAAAGAACTTCTCACCCTAGTGGGATCTACATTTCCCTGCCACTGGCAGTAGCGCAGCCTTAGGCTGAAAGAGCCTTTAGAAAGGCTCAGGATAACAGCAGGACTCTCTCATAGAAACTGGTCCTGGATGATGATGATAATAATAATAATAATAATAATAATAATAATAATAATAATAACTATGAAAACTCAGGCTTGCCATTTTCATCACTCAACACGACGATGTAACTAAAGGCGTTAAACTCAAGTACCCTCACGGCGCTGCTTCCTTGCGGCCTGGCGAGTGACCTCCGCTCACCTAGCTCTCCTCCCCTCTGATTCCTTCTGTCTCTAAGAAGCCCCCAAGTAGTGAGCGACTGTAAACAAACACGGGGAGCATGACCAGGATGTGGTGTGTTGTGTGTGGCGGCCAGTCACTGGTGCTTGGTGAATGTATCGGTTGAGTGTGGCCCGTGAATGAGCTCTTGATCTTGTTAACAGCTTGACTTAACACTCTCCTCTTGGCCTCACACACGTACAGTATCCTCTCGGCCTCCTGCTCCTCCTCCCACTGTGCTTCATGTAAGGCCAGTGGTGGTACTGCCATACTGAAGCCGATGGTGGTGTCTTCGCTCTGTCTCTTCTATAATCACGCCGCTTTACGTAGCAATGTCCAGTCTCCCCCAAAAAAGTATCAGGCCCCGGGCCTGAAGTTCCTAGTAATCTACAATTGGCCGATTCAACTTAACACTTGACTTTGCTGCCAACCTGATGCAGTGTAGGAACGAAGATAAGTTCTAATCTCAGTCGTCTAGTTGTGAATTATTAGAAATTTCTGGCCCTGGTGGGAGGGCAGATACTTTTTTGGGAGACTGTACATCTCCAACTTGTTCTCTCGACTAGGCATTGTCAAATGTCCGTGACGCTGTAAGTGGATAACTACGGCATAACACACTAAATATTAACATGAAACCCATCTCAAAAGTGTTATATTTTTGCTCCTTTGAGGCGTGGCAGGGTGATATACCAACTTCGTCTCTCAGCCTAAGACAAAGAGTCTACTACCTGAAATTCGCTGCTGGAAAATCTTATACTTCACTTTTAAAAGAGACAATTTACACGCGCCTGACTTCTTATTGACCGACTCTATTTCTAGTAGTGCGTCTCTCTATAAGGTATTGGAATACAGCGTGACACATTCTCTTTATATGACAAAGATTTCCTCCCGAGAGTCGTGCTGTGACCTCAAGAAATATTTCTAAGTTATAGTGTTAACATTTGATCAGTGAAGCAGTGATCACCAACCAATGATGACGTGGTGTTAGTATTACAAGCTCCTAACCGTCTAACCGAAGACAGAACGGGAAATGAATATGACCGAGTCACATGAGTATCGGCCAATACCATATGTACGTACGTCTCTCCGTTAGTGACGCCGCAAAGACAATCAAATCAAGGCTACTTTCCTGTGTTACTGCGGGAATTTAGATACAAGGCGGTACACAGAGCAGAGAAGACGGGGCCGGTGGTGCACGTTTTAAGAAGAATGAGAACCATTCGTGGAGAAAGCAATTTGCATACTTATATATATATATATATATATATATATATATATATATATATATATATATATATATATATATATATATTTTTTTATACTTTGTCGCTGTCTCCCGCGTTTGCGAGGTAGCGCAAGGAAACAGACGAAAGAAATGGCCCAACCCCCCCCATACACATGTATATACATACGTCCACACACGCAAATATACATACCTACACAGCTTTCCATGGTTTACCCCATATATATTCCCCCATAAGACTTTACTATTAACGCTATTTGGGTCACATCGTAAGAATCCTTCAGCATCATTAACACAGTACATACATCCCACTGTCACGAGTTCCTAAGAGAATACAGAAATATTTGTGTATCTCCGATGTTTGCTCTACCGGAGAGAGAGAGAGAGAGAGAGAGAGAGAGAGAGAGAGAGAGAGAGAGAGAGAGAGAGAGAGAGAGAGAGAGCGCCTACTCTACTCATCAGACTTGCGCTAACCAGGAAACCTGGGCCACCTGAGAACACAACAAACTTTATCACATAGATAAGACGTGGCGAAGACTTGCACCAAGACTCTGTCCAGTGGGGAGAATTAGACCTCTTAATAAGTCTCACTATTTAGAGAGGAACGAATTTTGGCGAACAAAGGCATCCTTTTGTTATGCAACATCCGGGAAACTGGACCCCCTTTCCTGACTCATTGGTCTATTTGAAGTAATTAAGGTACTGAACTTTGTGTGCGAGTGTACAGCTTGTGTGTATATATCCTTATGGGTGTTCGTTAGTCAGTTCTTTCCCCCATGTTTCTGTCTATCTGAATGTCTGTCTATCTGTCTTATTTCACTGCGTCTATCAAGCTTGTTGGCCTGTCTCCGCCTATCTCTGTCTGTGTCTTTCGGTCTGTCCTTACCTCTTTATCTGTGTTTATTAGTATCTCTCCTCACTCCTGTCTGTCTGTCAGTTCCCTAGCTTTTACTTTGTATCTCTCTCTCTCTCTCTCTCTCTCTCTCTCTCTCTCTCTCTCTCTCTCTCTCTCTCTCTCTCTCTCTCTATCTCTCTGTTTTCGGTGTTTTTCGATGTCTCTTAACTTTGCCCATGTTTTCCTATCACCCTCTCCTTGTGTTTATCAGTCCTTATCTTTTGCTTTCTATATCCTCGTTCTGCCACTTATTTTAACTCTGTCCCAGTTTTTGTTACTATGAGTCTATCTCTCCCTGTTTGTATGAGTGTTGGTCAGTCTCTCCCTGTTTGTATGAGTGTTGGTCAGTCTCTCCCTGTCCATGTTGCTATTGGTCTGTCTTTCTTCGTTTGTGATACTGTTCGTGAGTCTCTCCCTGGTTCAGTCTGTGCCTGAAGGCTCACTTCTTCCCCTACTTGTTTCACAGTCCGTCTGTTTCTCCCCTTCTGTCCGTGTGTCCTTCCTTCCTCCTTCCTCTGTCTTTGCGTCCGTCCGTCTACGTGTCTGTGTGTCCGTTGGTCTCTCTCTCTCTCTCTCTCTCTCTCTCTCTCTCTCTCTCTCTCTCTTAACGTCTATCAATTTGTCTCATCCTTCTTATGTTAGTATTTCCTTCCGTCTGCTTAACTGTCACTCTGTGCTTCCCTTCTGTCTGTGTCTGTCGGTCTCTGTTTCTCCAGTTTGTCTGTGTGTCTGCTGATCACTTTCCCTCTTATTTGTCTGTATTTCTCTGCATCTCTCGCACTCTCTCCCTCGTCTGCGTGCGTTCGTTCATTTGTCTTACCTTTTCGCATCAATTTCGATCTGTGTGTTTTTCGGCTCCTTTTCCTGTACGTGTCTATCACTCTTGTCTTTGTCATTCTGTCCGTCCGTCTTTCTCTTCGTCTTTTAAGCCTGTCTGTTAGACTCTTCCTCCTCCTCTTTATCGGCCTTGCATTTCCGCCTTGCTCTTTATCTATCATGTCTCTTTCAACGTCTGACTTTGTTTTACCTAACAACTACGACCGTTTCCTCTCACTCGTCTAACGTCGTTTCGTTCAGTGGGCGTTCGTTCGGTCTTTCGTATCGGGTGATGGCGTAAGGTAATCACAGTACCGACTCTTGATTACACTCCTCTATTGATCACGAGAACACGATCCCCCGGGGCTGCGGCTGGCTGCTGGGCGGTTGTGGCCAGGCCTGGGATGCAGGAGCAGCGGCAGCAGCAGCAGCAGTATTACGACCCACTGTGGCTTGTACACGGTCGGCGGGGCGCGAGAGGGACGCGTTCCTCACATGGAAGTCATCGAGCGACTTCGATCTCCTCTGGTTACCGAGGGCCTCCTCGGAACGAGGGGGTTAGGGGGGGCCTTGGTCAGCTCTCGTCAACCTGACACTTGTTAAAAGTACTCGCGATGTCGTTTTACTGGTTAACGTAACAGCGGTGTTGGTGTCGGTTTCTGACACATACTCCAAGTGTGATTATCCTGCGTCACTCATGGAAGAAAACCAAAGATACGGTACTTTTCACGAAGGAAACACTAGGCTTCGTAAAACACCTTGGCGATGACGGCTGTAAACCATGGGTGCTAATTCTTACAGTTTCAAAGCAGCAGAGCGTCTGTGGCATGTCTCACGTTCTTCCTATACTTGTTACTGACATTACACACATTTCAGTTCCTCAACACGTATTAAGTCTGGGATGGATGCTTGTCAACTGGCACTGCTTCTACCTTCCTTAAGTTCTCTATCCGTCAATCTGTTGTGTTTGTGAATCCGTCACGATGTCTGTCTGTTCCTCATAACTGTCTGTCCGTCGATCCACTGCCCGTGAAGCCGTCTTTGAGTAATGCATGGAACAGGAGATCTATAATCGTGGAGACCAATGTTTGTGCAACTACATATGTGTAAAATACGAGGGGAGACTTCTACATGCCTGGGGCCCTACCTCGTGTGTGTGTGTGTGTGTGTGTGTGTGTGTGTGTGTGTGTGATTATCTCTCTTAACATTACAGGGAGAAATTTCAACACCTGTACTGGACTCTTAAGTTCTTGCATCTTCTATAAAACCAAGACGACCTTTAAATCTTTGTAAGCTACTGACCTTCGCCGTCTCTCACCTTAGACTATTGCAACCATCCACCAGCCTCTCACTAAACCAGTATTTCCTCACGTCTTTCCTTCTCAGTATCTTGCCCAGCTTCTGATAATAGCCTCTGGTGTATCAGGCACCGCACCTCGTACAAAACTGTTTACCAATAACGTCATCCAGCTGATTTAAGAATTTAAAGGCTTTTATCAAGTCACCCTTCTCTTTCCTCTCCTCCATTATGCGTACCCCTGAGCTCTTCATTGTAGCTCTGTTCTCTTAGTGCAGAGGCCAACTTGGCTGCTCTTCTTTGAACCTCTTTAATTTCATCTCTGAGTATAATGCAGTTCTGGTCTACTATATGTTCTGAACACCTGACGGCAGACAGTTTACAAGTTTCACAGTTCTGAAGTGTAGTTCCGAGGACAGACTAGGCGTAATATCGACTCCAACATCTTTCATACATCATCAATTACTGTAGCTTATTTCTCGCACTGGGGACCCTCTTTCTTCGACTCACATTCTCACAATCATGCACCTACTCGCACTGAATCTCGCCATCCACTGATCTGACCAACTTCGGAGTTTGTCTAAATCACACTGTAACTTGATGGCATGATAGTCATTCTTTATCCCTCTCATGTTTAGGTACGAGTCTGCTTTGTTATGCAAGTTACTGACATACGCCAAATATAGAAGTGGGCCCAATACCGAGCCCTGTGGCATGCCACTTGTAACCTCAGTCCATTTCGAGAGTGCGCCTCGTGTTCCCTTCCACAGAAAATTTTTTTCTATGCCGTGACATAATGTCTGTCCTTATTCCTGACTGTAGCTCCAAGTGTGTGTGTGTGTGTGTGTGTGTGTGTGTGTGTGTGTGTGTGTGTCTCTGTGTAACTTAATGCGTCGGTCTGTGTCTGTACACAACTCCGCCATACTCCCTGTCAGTCCATCGATCTGCGTACATGTTGTCCTTGGCGTCTGTGTATCCCTCAATCTGTCGTTCTACTTGTTCTGTATCTGGCACCAGATCGTGCTGTCTGTCATTTCTGTGTCTGTACAGATGCTCCCATCAAGCCGCCATTCTGGGCCGGTCTGTCCATCAAGTCTTGTGTTGTGAGTCTGTCCACCCGTCGTTGTTTCTGTCTGTCCGTCTTTCCGTTCGCCTGTCTATCATGGTCCTCCAGCACCCGAGTCTGGTGGGTGTGTAAGAGGAGCTTATGTTTTCACCAGATGCGTAGGGGAGTAGGTGGTGAGGGGTCGGTATGGTGCTGGTGGGAGGGAGGACGGCTGTGGGATGCTCTGAGAGAGAGAGAGAGAGAGAGAGAGAGAGAGAGAGAGAGAGAGAGAGAGAGAGAGAGAGAGAGAGAGAGAGAGAGAGAGAGAGAGAGTCTACGAATACTTACGACGAGATACTGCAAAAAAAAAAAAAAAAGGCAGGGCAAGCGCGTAGCGTTCATCGCACGAAAAGACGAAGTTAAGATGAACGAGTCGTGCGAGTTACTTGTTACTAACGGTTACGCATGAGAGAGACTGTATGTTCGTGGACTGCCAGCAAGCTGCCTACGCTTGGGTGAGGCGGGAAGGCAAAGACCAGTTGCCTGGACCAAAGGAGCGACACTTGACAGCCACTGAAGTACTGGCTCACTCCAGACGCCGTCAAGCCCTCCCGATACCTCTCCCTTGGTCAGTGGCTACGTATCACCTACTACTTAGAGAGAGAGAGAGAGAGAGAGAGAGAGAGAGAGAGAGAGAGAGAGAGAGAGAGAGAGAGAGAGAGAGAGAGAGAGCAGTTCAGGACGGCTGGTACCGGAGGTATCAGTTTTCTTCTCCAAATTGCTCATCCTGTATTTCGTCTTCCGTTTCCTTTCATTATGTAACTCCCATCCTTTACTACAACCATATCTCCTCTGAGGTGTTCCCTGTGTACACGATTCCCCAAGTCACTTAACGTCAGATAATTCTATCTAAAAATTCGATATCATATCAGTATCAAGATGAGTCCCCTGTTACCACAACCTCTCCACCAACTTGCGTCTCGGAGCCCCACACAAGCTCGCGACTGTACCGTCATTCGAGATTATTCCGTCACTGGCCGTCGTCGGCTGCCGTAAAGCACTGCTGCTTGATGGACAGGAGATCCTCGTCATCATCATTACCCGCTGCCTCCCTAATTCTGAGAGTGTTAGTTCGTGGGTTCGTCACCAGGGGGCTGGGTATTGCCAGACAGGCGGACTGCGGTCGTGAAGATCAGTTTCCACCTAGACTTGGCGGAGGGAGAACGTACACGAACCTCTCCCGTGCTCCTAGGGGTGGTAGTGTGGGGGGAGACTGCCCTAAATTGCCGCTCGCCTCTGTGGCTAGACTTTCCTGGTGAACTTGGATTACTTTTTCCCCCTTCCCTCCCCCCATCTCTCTCCCGGTGTTACTTAATCGGCCTTTACGGTAATTCTCTGTACTTGTGTTGATACTGACCGTGACTCTCGTGCATTGCCGGTCCATTTGCTCCTGGACGACGTAACTCTGTATGTACACAGCAGTTGAAATAATAACCCGAGCATGATGTGATACCGTTGTGACTTTGGTACTGTGTGTGAGTACTCACATTCTCTTTTGAGTTTGCTTTTTGTGTCTTTGTTTGATAAGGTTTTACTGTAGCTCTAGTTCTGTACTAGTTATTACACAGTGTGTTCTTGATGTCTGTGAATGACATTGTGATTCGGTCTTGTATCCTTCATGTATTCTGTACTGCAGCGCATACCTACTGATAACTGATCAATAGCTCAAAAGTTAACCGCAAAGCCGCAGTAAGTTACTGTGTATCATTTTGTTTTGGTATTCTTCATTTACGGTGGGGAATAGTTTGCAATCTATTTCATGGGAATCTCCTACTAAACACGTGTGATTATACTTCTTACTGAATAGCATCATAGGTGCCACGACAATGATGAAAAGAAACCCCAGCGTTTTGTGGTGTGAATAACACAGAAAAGTTCATAGTCGTTTGGAGCAATCGACGTCAGTGGCATTACACAGTACTGACAGAAGTACTGCCGCTTATATGGGTTCGTATACCATCACACTTCCGTAAGGTAAGACCACAGTGTTGACGTGAGCGTGTCACCTCGACTTCTATCGACGTACCTGGGCAAAAAAATCTCTCGAGGAACTGAACGTATCTGTTGCATGTGGTTTAAGCGACAACATCCCTTAGGAGACAACAGCACTCGGGAAGTTTAGCCTAGCACAGGCAGAACTCTCGTACTTTGATAGCCACTGTCATGAGATCATGGGGGTCATTAGGTCTGGAGTAAGGGAGTGTTCATCACGTCTAGTGATTTACGACTAGCAGAAGAGACAAATCTTATTTCATGATGGAGACGGGAGAGGTGCTGGGGAAAATGTAACGTGTGGCAACCACAGCTGTGTAGTAACTAAAGAGGATCCGCACGGAAATGAAGATGAAAATTTGTCAACAACAAACAACTGTAAGTTTCACTGCTAAAATACTTCAGCTGCGAGTTGCCTACACACTTATCTTATTTAGTGGCTGGGAAACCAGATATGAGACTGTTCTAACAGACGGTCCCGTGGGTACTTTTAAGAACTTCTTATAAAATGAGAGCGTTTGTAAGCGTATACTCGCAAGCTGGAGGTCTTCGGCAACGGATCTTAATCAATTTTATTGTCTGAAGGACAACGCTCAACACAGTTTAATGGAGTGTCAGTGTAATATCTAAACATGTTAACACAGTTTTACATAAGACTTCATTATAATTATCAAGTATTGCTATTATTATAATCATCATTATCATTTAGCAGTTGAAATGATGGATTTCGCAACAAATACGTACAGACGACTTTTTGTAAGTAAGTATTTCCTACCCAGTAACCTTCGTGGTAGCAATTATCTTTCACTGGTGTAAAGTACCGTCACAACCCATTTATATTCTGGCATAGTGATGCTGTGGCGGTACAAATGTTGTCGCGGGTGAGTGACAGCTCTGTTCATTCCGGGTGATTCAGTAGACAGGAAAGACCGAGAGCCTCTCTCTCTCTCTCTCTGCTTGCTGTGGCGAACATTTTGTGTAAATACGATACAATATACTGATGATGACGCAAATAATGATACGGACGACGCTGAAAATTTTTTTGCGTATTAATCGTTCAACGGTGGTGAAGAAATTAGTGTGTGTGTGTGTGTGTGTGTGTGTGTGTGTGTGTGTGTGTGTGTGTGTGTGTGTGTGTGTGTGTAAAGTCTTCTTTGAGGTGATGCACGTATACATTTTCTACAGTGGGGACAAATGTTCCAGGCGCTACTCATTGGCGCTACAGACCAATGTAATTTAGCCTCTGTCTGAATGATACATTCTAAGCTGAGGGTAAAACTTGTAGTACTCATGTATTTGCCCTTAACTTGGACAACTCTTGTGGGATACGAACTGTACTTCTAACAGACAGTCTTCAGAACGTTAGACTTTGGTCAGATAAGACCGACAAGGCTGCTAAAGATGAGCAAGTCAAATAAAGACGACGATTCGAAGACAGAAAAAAAAAAAAAATACGAGTTTCAAGGACCATTACAGACTAAAGCCTGCGGCAAAAATGGATTACATGACCGTACATTTTCCTGGGAGTTCATAATGGTTTCTTTCTCCCACAAAATGAAGCCTGTAGAGGGTGAACGAAAGATGGGAAACCATTCCTTTCGAGTAACATACGATAACCACTTAAAATCAAAAAGGGCTACTTGGATGGGAGGGCATCATCTGTGGAAGACTTTGCCTCCTCGTTGTTAGGGAAGACAGACCAGTGTATGTGTTCCACAGATGTTGACTCGACTGCTACAGAACAATGACTACAACGTGTTCTTCAGAGAAGTTTCACTTAACAGCAGACACAGAGCATGTTCTTCAAAGACTATGACCTCTTGTTCCTACAGGAGACTGACTAGAGCGTGTTCTACAAAGGGCAGAAACTCTATCCGAGTGATAGTGACGCAAGCCAGACTCGGGCGTAACGAGAGACGCGGCTCTGGCTGTGATAGGTGGAAATATATCTTCACTGGGCTCCGGTGCGACCAGTTGGACGCGCCTCGGTACGCCTTGCTGATGCAACCTAATCAAGAAACAATATCGGCGTGATTATATTCGCTAGTTCGATCGCCGTGTCTTGAAGTGGCTCAGTATGTTTTGTTTTGCCAACCAGTATCCCAATGATACACCTACTTACCTAAGAATCTTTCAGCTTCAGCAAGACTTTCAGTGTCTTATCTTGTACTGACAGCATCCTCTCTCTCCTTCAGTTTCGCTTTACAGAGATATTCTCTCTTTCATCTAGCACATCTTACAGAATTTCAGTCCGTCGGAAGGTCATTTTCAACCTTGGCTTCAAACTTCAAACTGTATAGGTCAATTCTTGAATATGAAGTAGTTCTTTAAGTCCCTCTTGTTTCATTGGTGTTCTGTGTGTGCCGACGGGGAGGGATAGCCTCAGCGTGTTATACAATATTTGATCGATGAGATCCTCATGATTTCGACATATCTATTTCAGCACACGTAGACAAACGTAACCCAAGACAAGGTTGGCATCTGCTCGAGAACAAACTAAGAGCCAACAAGGGCCCGAAGATTCAGGAAGTAAAAGCGTGAGGTAAGTGATACTTGTGGACACGTTAGGTTGATGTACGTGTTCAAGATGCCCGTGAACTTGTTCTACTAACACAGAGGAAGTCACTATCCAGCAGGACAAGCGCTTGCACATTAAGCCTCCCTTATAGATGGCGCTTTACTGAGTCCCTCTGGCCTGCCACTGGTCGCTGCCAGGAAAATATACGAGTCTTCCTTCGTTATCAAACCATCAACTACTTTGTCTCGGTTATTCTACTTGATGGAATGAACCAGGAAGGAGTTCTTCATTAACAGAAAAAAAAAGAATACATCGTACGACATCTTACACTTTACGATCCACTGATATGAACGACGTTTGAGGACACGTAGCAACTGCTATATGACGAAAACAAAAAAATAAAGTAGTATTATTACGAAATAATCTAATTCGTGCCTATAAATAGAATCACACAAACCCCTCTATTACGGCACAATGGGCTAAACTAGGACTGAATTTCGTTGTACGTGTTCACTATAGTGTATCATCTCCTCGGTTTGTGTCCTCTCAACAACACTGGGGCTATTTTCTGCGTAGGCTGCCTTTACAGCAGTCCTTCCTGGGGATCTATGTCGCACTACATATACGGAACACCTGTGCTGGGTAGCAAAAAGATACTGAAGGTACTCCTCCACGTGCCAGGTGAATAGATTATGTGTTACTGCCAAAATCCTGAGCAGCCAGATGCTACACCAGCATACCTGAATGTCAAAGTAAGTTGCAAATACACTTAAATGCTTTTACGATGATATATTTTCCTCTTTATTACTTTGAAACCCCAGGACCCCTTGAAAGTGGTTCCTTCAGATTCGAGGCTGCATTCTATGCAGGAGTCGAGAAGCGATCGACTCCTATGTGAGTGGAGGTC
This sequence comes from Panulirus ornatus, assembly GCF_036320965.1. Lineage (NCBI taxonomy): Eukaryota > Metazoa > Arthropoda > Malacostraca > Decapoda > Palinuridae > Panulirus > Panulirus ornatus. The sequence continues at coordinate 14,278,985 of NC_092260.1, read as the reverse complement.
CTCGACAAAACTGTACTACAGCGTAACATCTTGCTGGCGGAGCAAGGGTTACACCTGCAATTATGTATATACAGTTTCCAAGGATTTTATTTTTTTATTTTCCTCCTGAGAGAGTATAGAAAGAACATCATTTTCTCAAGATAATCTGCGGCACATTGAGGCAGGTTGCTGGTACTCACGCTGTTTGAAACACTAGTACCAGCGACCAGATGTGCGACGATTTCACCCTGAGAACCTCATAGTCAAAGTCTTGCACCAAGACAAGGGAAAGTATTTACAAATTTGAGAAAGTAGACCTGTATTTTGAAATGTGCCAGGTCATAATCATTGGGAAAGACATGAGAAGGTAGAGAGTTCCAAAGCTTCGAAGTGTAGGGAAAGAAGCAGGTATCAAAACGGCCCACCCTTGAGTTGCCGATGGTCGCACAATATTCATGTGACAGCAGCTTGCCGAGTATGGCATGGTCTAGCTAGTGGTGTGGGCACACAAGCAGCCAGCTCTTGGGAGCAAAAACAAAATTAATACCTACAGAAGAGAGAAAGTGAACCAGTATTGCGGTGTAGGGTAAGGGAGTCAAGTTTGGAAGCCAGCTTGTGACAGTTTATAAGTCGGACCGATTTCGACTCAACTCTGTCAAGTAAGGATACAAAGCTAGAACCACCCCAGATGTGAGGGCAGTACTCTTTATAAGAACGAATCAGTCCCTTGTATAAACGGAGCAACTGTACAGAAGAGAAGTTTCGACATCTACACAGGACACCCAGTTTCTTAGAGCTAGACTTAGCTATTCCCGTAATGTGGGATTTCCAAGAAAGAGTGAATGTTACAGTAATGCCAAGTATGTTCAATGAGTCAAGAGGTGGAATTACAGAACCGTCAAAGGAAAGACGAGACTTGCGAGAAGTTTTCGATAGAGAGATGGGTAGAAAGTGGGTCTTGGAGGCATTAAACTTAACAAGATATTCCAATCAAAAAGGAAAAGACGTCTGCCAGTCTACTCTAGCCACCATTAGCTGTCTCCTCAGAAAGATATACAGACACATTAATGTACGATGCCTTGCCGTATGTATATCTTGGGTCGATTTTCGACAGTCGTTATTCCTTGTAAGGTCGGCCAGGGACCCAGATGCACTGCTCTTCCTCTGATCAGTCAGGACATACTGAGGTCGCAGGACACAGGCCTATGTATGCACTAAAACAATGCTGATCACTTCAAATTCATGAAGGTCATTTGAGTTTCTCCGCTGTGTGGTTCATCATGTGTCTAGTGCATGGAGGAAGCGATTCCTGAGAACATAGGTCGTTTAATATCATTTGGTCTTGGTAGTCATGCGTTTTGACAGTTAGTGTGGACTGTGCATGATCTTACCACATTTTCTCAAGACAGTATCATCACATTTTAAGTGTAGTTTCGACTCGAGAGGATGTATGCTTTGAGGAGCGACATTACCAGTCATGTCTCACTCGTCTTGAAATTTCGCAAAGTCCAGCCCACCATCTTCTTTAATGCGGGAGCAGATGCTCTATAAAGTCCAGCCTACCATCTTCTTTAATGCGGGAGCAGATGCTCTATTGTACACACCGAAGAGCAAGGCATCTTCCTACTGTAAACTGGGTCACTTAAGATCTCTATAATCATCTGCGATACAATAAAGTTTGTTTGTCTAGGATTCTGTATGGATCTTTATTTCCTCATTCCCCTATAAGAGAGCAAGTGAATCTCATTGACCACACAGCAATTATATACTGATTGACCTCATTGGAAAACTGGACCGATGTCCCAATACTGCTTCTCAGTATCTTCACCATAGATGATATTCATACTCATTCTGGAGTCACCTGTGGTATGTCGGTCTCAGTCTCTATCAGATATGAGCATGACGGACGGGTCCTTCCTTGGGAATGAAGCCTCTTACCGTCGAGGCATCAGATACTATCTAGTTCAAAACAACTTTTTGTCATCTGCCAATCTACGCAATTTTGTGTACTATGACGCCACGCCCAAAGCTGTCAGGGTGCGTGTGCGCAGTCTGGACATTTCAACAACATTTGTTTTTGGTTGTTCTCGATGCCTGTTTAAGAATGCGAGAGGATCATCCACTGACGAGCCTTGAGGAGGAATGTGATAAAAGTCGTGATTACGTACCTGTGGAGCGGTTATCTTGAGGTAGGGCGGGCTGCTCCTCACACCGCCAGCTCCTGGATCAAACGAGGCTACAGGGTGGCGGCCGAGGCGCTACCAGCAAGTCTGATCATCAGAGATAGGGGCAGAGTGATGACGGTGGCGATAGTTTGTGACCTCCCCTCGGCACATGTTGGCACGGGCGACGGTGATTCACTCATTTATGGAGATTTAAATCATCGCTAGTTGGCTATTAAGTTTCTAAAAAAGTAATGTGCGGCAGAGCCTTGAGGGTTCCTTAACGTGACGAACCTTACTTATTAGTAGAGGGAATGGTCTTATTTACCTGCTTCGCTCGTTGATTGAGACATTGACGTGGGATATGTTGTTTCTTCGCACATTAGAGGTGGATCACCTCATGGATTCGGTCATGTTATTTCAAAGTTGGCACAGTTGCAGCTCAACCAAGATATGGTACATTCATCTGTATAACTTCTGTGGGAACCCTGATATCTTGCAGCCAATAATTTGGGCTGGCTTATGAGTAGACGATATTCCAAAGAAACTGGTCATCCTCCGCTGTCCCTTCTGCTCATTCACTTTCCTCTGATTACTCTCTCGCAGAGGCCAACCTTCCCTGGTGAGGCGTCTGGCCTATCAAGTTGTTTGACGCGGCAAATCCCTCTAGCTAGTAGCCATGGGGCTAGTCTTAATACATTCCAAAACATCTCTGCTCCTCAGCGGATTTAATTCTTGTATTCCTGACCAATCTATCATCACACCTGGGGGTTATCATCGTACAGATGTTAGGAGGCAGGCATCCTCCCTCTATGTTCCCTGTATCTCACCATGTTATAATGATCCCTGTTTTGAACAGCTTGTCCTGTCTCGTAATTTCAGAAGCTTCAGGAGGTCACAGCAGGACTACTGGTAAATGACCTTTGCATATTTTGCAGCTCGACAATATCTCCGGCTTGATTGGTGATGTTAGCTCACACTTCTACTCCGGTCGTGAGTGGTCATGTACACACCCAACTGTACTCTCAATCTTTCGTCATATTATGGGTTGTATTTCACGGCACAAAAGTCCAGTCGTGTCCAGTGAAGGTATAAGCTGTACTTATAAAAGTGTGGGTGACCTCACCGGTGTGGCGAGTGCTCCAGGTACTGGCGGAGTCGCCGCACTCAGGGCGATGAAACCGTCGTCCTCAGGCGAATCCGCTTTGCACCAGCTGTGTCTGGGGTAACGAAGAGTCACCGTACTCAAGAGACTGTTGTGTCGTGCTGAAGTGATCGGAGGTGTTCTACTTCAAGGGCGTTGTTGTTGTGCGCGAGCGAGCAAGGCCGAGCTGTCATACCTTAGTAATAAAGTCGTCCTACTTAAGGAGTCATTGAAGTGAAGTGATTGAGTCGTCATCCTCAAGGAATGAAGTGGCTGCTCTCAGAGGTAAGACGTTACGCGAACGGGAGTCGTCATTTCGGTCGCCAGACGCCTCCATTACGAGGACCAGTAACCATCCATATGGGACGACACATCAGTAACTGAACGATATCTTAAAAACGTCCCACCTGCCACACTGAACTTACTGCCGATGTCTCCTGCTCATATCATCGGCTCTAGCTTACAACCAGCTCTCATTAATCATTAAAATCTGTGTGTGTGTGTGTGTGTGTGTGTGTGTGTGTGTGTGTGTGTGTGTGTGTGTGTGTGTGTGTGTGTACCTGAGGAGGTGAAATTCATTTCCGCTGAAAAGCATGTTGTTCTCGGGTGCCCAATTAAAGATTTCGTTTGCGTCATTTGGTAGCGTTTCGGTATCATCTAATGATGTGATTTTCATATTCATTCTCGTATCATCTGCAACTGGAACTTGTGGCTCGTGTGTCAACGTCAGAGATAAGAATGAGGAACGGGAAGGGTTCGAGTATAGCTCCTTGGGGGCAAAATGCGCCAATGGAGATTTGAGCTCCAGGAAATCATGACACTGCTCTTGGTGAACAGGTGCTGAAATGTTCGAGAGTGTGAACTGTAATTTGAAATCTTTCTGCCCTTTGCCAGACAAGGGATTCGATTACCTTATCAGCAGTAGAGTTTAGCTCTTCGTGTGTGTGTGTGTGTGTGTGTGTGTGTGTGTGTGTGGTTACATCTGAAACAACATTCACAAACCCCAACTCTTGGAAACACTTCAACACAGAAGTGATCATCTGTCATTGTTAATTTACAGGTCCATATCCCTATCCTCAAATTCCTCTTTAATTGAATAATAAATATCAAGAGCGGAAGAAAAAAACTCATCTTCCACGTCAGCTGGGAATAATTCATTTAATCTCAGCTGCTATCACCTTTCCCCTCTCACTCAAAACCTTATTAAGCCGCTTAACTGGCATATAAATTCGCCTTTGTTTATCTAACTCAAAGGCTTTTGATAAGAATTGTCACCAGGCTCTTCCCGACACACTTCCTTAATATGAACCTCCTGCTTCTCTCGTCTCCCGGATCCCATCATTCCCCACTCACTTGGATTATCATCATTGTGGTGGATTACAGATAACACAAATGCCTTAGAGTTGTAATCTCTATTTACTATCCTTGGCTTTGCAAAGCTAATGCTCATTCAGAGGAGAAAACTGAGATCTGATAATCTCTTTTGACATCCGTATTCATCATCATCTGTCGACGACCATCTGGCCTCAACTGCTCTCGCAGTAGACCGTCCAACTGACACGTTCAGTTCTCGACGCTGATCTTGCAATTGTTTCTCTGACTTCTGTGTTTCGCAGGATCTGTTCACATCTGGGCGAACTTTGAAATTAATGCACTGACTTGATCTGACCGTTTGCTGGCTTTATCAATAAAGTCAGGATCATTAATGAATACTCCAAATCATACAACAGATTATATCCCGCCTTTTATTTTTTCTGTCTGTTTTGCATGCTCCCATTTCCAGGCCTATGTCCATCTCCCTGTATGGTAAGTTGGTGCAATCCAGATGTCATCAGCTGAAAAAGGATAGATAGATAGATAGATAGATAGATACATACATACATAGAGAGAGAGAGAGAGAGAGAGAGAGAGAGAGAGAGAGAGAGAGAGAGAGAGAGAGAGAGAGAGAGAGAGAGAGAGACCAGCCCGCCCTTCCTCTACGTCACTAAAGATCCCATCCTCCACATACCCCAGCGCTACTTTCACGGTCGATCCCCCTCCGAGGGAAACCTTACGTCCATCCTTCTACATCAGTAATGACATGTTCACTGCCCCCCGTCAACAACGGTTTTGAATCAGTTCTGATTACTCTCAAGTCTGTTAGCGAACAGCATCCAAGTACTATAGTGGAAGAAGCGGGAAATAACAAGAGGAACAGACTGATAGGGAATCTGTAAAATCTGGATATGAATAAACGTATTCATTCCCATGATTTTCCTTTAGAAACGGGATCCATCACAAAGCTACGTGGGAACATGGGCTTAACCATGCTCAAGATGGTATCTGGAAAATGGATCAGAGATGCACATATGCCCAACGACCACAAACACGGGGGTGAGAGAGAGAGAGAGAGAGAGAGAGAGAGAGAGAGAGAGAGAGAGAGAGAGAGAGAGAGAGAGAGAGAGAGACGCACGTCCTCAAGTGTCCCGAGTTCTGACCTTAGCTCACCTTACGTATACCCTTAAGCCGGGTATCAGCGGCTCCCTGGAACCTCCCCCCTTACAGCTCCGTCTGCATGAGAGAGAGAGAGAGAGAGAGAGAGAGAGAGAGAGAGAGAGAGAGAGAGAGAGAGAGAGAGAGAGAGAGAGAGGTGGTTTAACTCCCTGATCCGTGATCGGAGCCCACAGTCGTGTCTTATGGAATGAAGGACAGAAGAATGCGTAAATCAAGCAAAGCCAACAGTTTAGCTACAACTCGAAGAATCAGAGCAGATGGTGATGACGTTCCAGACTCGAAACATATCCACCTTCCGCCTGGGAAAAAGTAAGAAATAAAAGATCATGAAATCCCAAGGAAATCATTTACCAGTTGGGAAATAAATGAAAACAGAGGCAAGACTTTGTGTAATCTTTACATCCGTCCCGAATGACTTGAGGTGGGTCAAGCACAAACAGACTCTCGGCTCTTTGTGCTTCTTAATAAGTCACTTTGCAATTCATGTCGATTCGTCCATTGAGACTAGCGTCACCACACACCTCCAGCATCATACCCAAAACGCTTCTACTGCGCATGATCAAAAAATTATTCCTCTCTCTCGTCATACAAGACAATACTTCTAGTACTTAAGAGTTCATCCTTTCCATCCACCACGATGAACTAGATAGGTAGGTCTATGGACTCCAGCCTTAAGCAGCCTTATTGAACATATAAGCAGGAGCGCAGCTTCATTCTAGACCGGGCAATTGTGGGGTAAAGGAGCCAACGAAACTAACGTACGATGGACGTAAGGTAAGGTAAGGTTAAGGTTCCACACCGGGTCAAAAGGGTTAGAGGAGCCTCCACAACCATCGTAAGGTATACGGAAGGTGTCGATCTCTTTTGCGGTCAACCTCTCCTCCATCTGCCGTTGACACTCACTACCACAGGTCTTCACCAACCTGTCGTCTGCCATACGTACTCCATGGCCGTGCCTCCGTCTAGCGATCCATGCACTGTACACCAAATCCCTAGTATCACACCTTCCTTCTCTGTCTTCCCTAATTCCATCCATGCCACTGCTCTTGTTTTCAGGCACCCTAAACGTGGGAACTCTTAAGTCTCACATCCATATAGGTAAGTCATATGAAACGTTTCATTAGGCAAGCTACTCAAGGTCCATTCTACATTTAGATTCTTCTGAGTCACCGAAGGTCTCCGTTCACATTCAATTCTGTTTCTCCCTTGTATGAATACTTCCAGCTTCATGTCTCGCTGCTGCCTTCTTGACTGATCATCACCACCACTCCGTAATTCCCAAAACATGACAACTGCTACTTCTCAGTTCACAAATCAAAAAAGAAATTTGCTTTTACTCCAATCGATGCCCAACTGCCGCCTGCACACACACACACACACACACACACACACACACACACACACACGCATCAAAGCAAACTACCCGTTTACCCAACTCTTCCTCTGATCAAGCAATAGAACAGCACTATCTGCATACTGTATCTGTGGCAGCTTCTATTTTGTTTTTCCCCTATCATGGTTCAGCTGTGCTGGGCAATCACCCAGGCCCGCTCGCCTCACGTAATACCCCCATCCATAAAAGCAAAATGTTTAATTTTGGGTTTATGTCTGACGTGTATGGTACAAACTCGTGTTTAACGACCTACTAGCAGTCGATAGCCCTGTTGGTGGATTTAATGGCTGCAAAATCTCTGTGGTGATCATGCCAGAATCTGTACCATAAACGTCAAACATGAGGGCAAAATACTGCTCTCCACATAATTCCCACAACATACAGAGTATCTGATGACCATGGCGTGTGAAAGGGGCTCTGGCTGAATGACCCCCTCAACAGCCGATGACCTTTTTTTTTTTCTTTTTTAATAGAATTCAGTATACTTAACGTCTGTGTTACGATCCTGGCTTCATGACCACTTCAGCAGTCGACTGCCATTAAGTAAATCAAAAAGGACATATACCTATACGTGAATCGCCACCGTGACATGTTCGACAGATGTTCACCAGACTGAAATTCTAACCTCCTCTCTCCTTTTATCATCCGACCAGATCTTCAGGCTTCCTTCCTCACACACCACACTACCACCACCACCTTGCTCCACCACCACCACCTTGCTCCTGTTGGTAATCATCTTCAACTCCCTTTTCTCTCACACAGTTTTCGCATACAGTAACATCCCCATCTTCTGAATCTCTTCCATCCCTCTCCAGTCTTCCTTCTCTTTCTTGTCCATCCCACCTGTCTGTTCCTCACCTCCATCCACACAAATCCCTACACCATACTTTTCACATGCTCCGTCCACCCGTATGTTTTAATAATAATAATAATAATAATAATAATAATAATAATAATAATAATAATAATAATAATAATAATAATAATTGAGCGGAGAGGGAGGGTGGATATCTTCCCCTTTTGTATTCAGTTCTAAAGGAAGGAAGAGAGGAACGAGCCAAGTGAGGATTTGTTTCTCTAAGGCTCACTCATCTGCCCCTTACGATACCTCGCTCACATGGGAAAAGTGAACACGCATGAAATAAAGAGAAATAAATGAATAATAATGATGCTAAATGAATAATAATAATAATAATAATTATTATTATTATTATAGGTATGTATATTTGCGTGTGCGGACGTATGTATATACATGTGTATGGGGGGGGGGGGTTGGGCCATTTCTTTCGTCTGTTTCCTTGCGCTACCTCGCAAACGCGGGAGACAGCGACAAAGTATAATAAAAAAAATAAAAAAATTATTATCATTATTATCATTATTATTTCTGTGTTTGCTTTTGTGTCCTTCTATACTGATTCACAAGAAGACGTAACGAAGTTCAACTGGATGGTAGGTGAAGTTACTCAGCCATGTTACTTAAGTACATAAAGTTACATGTAAAACTCATTTTTCTTCCGGAGCGTAACGTGCTATACGTACGTACGATGTCTTTTCAAATGTCTGAAATTCTTATATCCAAACCACCACCGCCTAAATCGTATCTACTCCCCTCCGTCTCACTGACTAGACAACAAACCCCCACTGATTATAACCAACTCTGACCTGCTGTCCAAGTCTACACGCCCCGTGGACGAGGACTTCTTTTGCGATATTTCTACCTACGTCATTCACACTAAGCCTAATTACCTGTACAACAGAGCCGTTCTCTTGCATAAATCCGTGTCATCATTCGTAATTCAACCTGATGTAAGTATTCTCGCGTCCACATCTGTCATGAACCGATCCTCCTGCACTTGACCGTCTAACCCACTGTTGTTCCCACACTCACAACACCTTCGCCAGAGGGCACACGACCGCATCTCATCCTCGGCCCAGGTTCTCTGATGCATTGCATAAAGCTCTACGCATCACTTGACCTCTTCCTTAGGCTCTCTCCGGTTGCTGCCTCCACTTCAGGAACCCTTGACGTGTTTAACCCACCTTGTCACATTAAAATCCTCTTCATAATCAACCCTGAACACCAACTGTAGCTCTTTTTTTTTCCGCGTTGAGTAAACGTGGCAACATTCCTGCTTCACTAATGTTCACTGACCTTCAAGGTATTACTTCTACCTCTCACACACTTTCTCTGGTTTCGAGAGCAATGCTCGTCTCTTATACTTTCTACCTTCTATTTCCAACATGTCTCTTTTAATGCTTCAATGTATCTTCTTCTTTACATACATTATATTCAGCATATCAGTTCTCTCTTCAAATCATCATCCATTCCGTTTTCATTACATCTTAAAAATTCATGTACGTTTATATTTGTCGCTGCTACACACTTCTCTGTCCTGAGTCTTCAGGCTTGGGCACTGATACGTCCCAGCTGGGACAACAATGGGCCTTTTGTTTCTCAGTAATTTCCTTTTTTTTTTTTCGTTCCATTCCTTGACCCCCGGTGGCCGTCCCTCCCACATATTTGTAATCCCATTCCTTCCTCTATCCCTCCACAACTCCTACGCAGTACACCCACAAGCACATCTCTCCATATCAAACCATCTCGTTCACTCCTCCTCCGTCTTGGACATGCCAACAGGTCTGCAGGTCTACGCTCACACCGCCTCTCTGTATAGCTTCCTTATCTCCTCACGCTTGACCCCCTCACCTCCGGCCATTCCTTTCCCGTTGCTCACTTCCTCCGTTCTCGCCACCCCCCGTGGAGGTCCTCAGGTGTAACACGTCACATGCTGTAACCTATATTTCCTCCCGTGTAACATTATTCCCGTACTTGAGAGACCCTGATGGTAAATAAGACGTAAATATATGTAAAATGTGATGTAAATATGGTGTCGTGTTGTCTGTGACGTTTTACATGTATCAGTTTGTCACGGTGTTTATTAACGTCTCTTCTTTTGTAGCAAATGTTACGATCAACAAGAGAAACCCTTTTTTGAAATTATAGTCACACACACACACACACACACACACATATATATATATATATATATATATATATATATATATATATATATATATATATATATATATATAAGCGCCTGAGCCATTGTGCTGACCCGGGTAAAGGAAAGTCAGGGGAAGTTTCAGAATGAGAAACAGAGAGGGAAAAAAATGTGATTTTGAGTTTATAGTTGTGGTTGTATAAAAGCGAAGGGTATATCTATAGGGAACAGATAGAGAGCAGATGTAGAAACGGTGGAATGCATTGTCGAGTCGTCGGCATATGAGTGAAATGCGTTATCTGTGGAAGAATGCAAATCGATGATGAAAAAGGAGGAAGGGCTGTAGGAGACCAGTCAGAACGGTAAGAGACACAATGGCTGATAGGAAAAGAAGGAGAGGTTGATGGTCCATCAATACCAACGACGGAAACTTGGAGATCAGACAATGGTGTCAAACTTTGTCAAAGACTCTTGCTCTATCAAAGATTACAGGGTAAGACTCCCAGATGACTCACACAGGAGTACTGGACAAAAGGAACAGGAGAAATGATAACTGTCTCTGGATCTCTTGAAAAATTACTGATGATCAAAGAAGGAAGACTGGGAGACTCAAGATGCTGAAGGAAATAAAAATTAAGGAATTTCAAAAACTGCAGAAATGACCGAAGTCAAAGTAACAGTTCGAAGGGTTAGAAAGCGTCACCATTCCCTTGGGTAAGCCGTACCGAGGAGCAATACGGCATTCATCCACAAATACACAATTTTCGACGACGTGGAATGAAGACGTTTTTGATCCTAAACAGCAGCTTTAACGTGGCAGACGAGGTCCCCTACACAGAAGTATTTAGTTTTCGTACCAGATTTTCAAACTGACTTCAACCATTCCTTTCCAAAATTCATTCAGAGTCTGCACTTACACCACATACTCGGTCTGTAAAAACGTAATTTATTAGCAAAACTGGACATGGTCATTAAATTCACCTAATCACCTCTTTGACTGATAATGCCGAACCAACAGGATTTTCTTTAATAATGGTTTCAAGGTCCAAGATAAGGTTTATATCAGATCATGGTTGTCAGGTTTATGCCGCGGGGACGACATAGCCATGAGGAGGCTGGCTCATGCAGACTAGGTTGATAATTATGTGTGGTAAAGCTTTGTAGGTTTCATGATCAAGCACACACACATATTATATATATATATATATATATATATATATATATATATATATATATATATATATATATATATATATATCAAAAGCAGGTGACTGAACAGTAGAGGGAAAAATCCCCACTTGGCCCCTTTCTCTATTCCTTCCCCAGGTAAAAGCAAAACAAGAGGGGAGGATTTCTATCCCCCCTCTCTCTCTCTCTCTCTCTCTCTCTCTCTCTCTCTCTCTCTCTCTCTCTCTCTCTCTCTCTCTCCGCCCCTTTTAGTCGCCTTCTACGCACGCAGGGAAGACATGGGAAGTATTCTTACTCCCCCTAAATATTCTTTCATACCAGATGGACTTTTCCCATGTGAGCAAGGTAGAGCTAGGAACAGACGAAGAAAGGCCATTTTCGCTCCCATCCATTCTTTAGCTGTATGTAATGCACTTAAACCACAGTTCCCTATCCACAACCAAGGCCTACAAACCTTTCCATGGTTTACCATGGCAGGCCGCCTTGCAACTCCTTGGGTCAGGGTCAGTCCAATGACAGTACGTCGACCCCTGTATACCACAACGTTCCTATTCTCTTTATCCCGTGCACTTCTTCCACCCTCCTGCAAGTTCTGGCTCCGATCACTAAAAATCTTTTCCACTTTATCCCTCATCTCCAGTTTGGTCATCTTCTCCATGTTCCCTCTACTTCTGACACGTATATTCTCTTTGTTACCTTTCCACACTTATTTTCTTTATATGACCAAACCATTTCAGCACATCCTCTTCAACTCTCTCAAACACTCTTTTTATTACACCTTTCTTTTACCCTATTATGACTTACTCGATCAAACCATTTCACGAACATTTAATCTCCAACACATCCACCCTCCTCCGCCTCGCATCATCATCAACTGTTCATGCCTCGCATCCATATACTATTATTGGAAATACTATACTTTTAAACATACTCATTTTTGCCCTCCCAGATAACGTTCTCCCCACACATCCTTCAATGCTCCAAGAACCTTCGCTCTCTCACCCACCCTATAACTCGGTTTTGCTTCCATGGTTCCATTCGCTGCCTTATCCACTCTAGGTATCGAAAACACTTCACTTTGACCAATTTTTCTCCACTCAAACTCACGTCCTAATCAATCTGTCCCACAACCCAGCTACACCTGATAACATTGCTTTAATTCACTTTCACTCAACTTTCTTTCACACACTCTTCTAAACTCAGTCACCAACTTCTGCAGTTTCTCACTCGAATATGCCACCAGTGCTGTATCATTAGCAAATAACGGACTTTCTTCAAGACCTCCCTTACCAACCCACCCATAAACAAATTAAACAGCCATGGTGACATCAACAACCCTGCCACAGACCGACTTCACTTGATATAAACCTCTTACTGTTTCTAGCAGCTTTCTTCCTACACCATATATTTAGACGTTCCACAAGGCATCTCTATCAACTCTTATCATATGCTTATCAAAGATCCATAAATACCACATTACAAAGACATCTGTGTCTCTACGCATTTCTCACACATTCTTCACGGCAAACACCTAATCCGCATTTCCTCTACCACTTCTGAAACCACACTGTTCCTCCCCATTCTAACGCTCTGTGTATGCCTTCACGCTCTCAATCACTTCTCTCCCAAACAACTTACACTCAACAAACTTGTGCCTCTATAGTTTGAACATTCAACTTTATCCCCCTTGCCTTCATACAGTGGCACTATACATGAATTCCACCAATCCTCAGGCACCTTACTATGATCCATATATACAGAAAAATTCTAACTAACCAACCAACGATACATTAACCCCTTTTCTTAGAAAATTCAATTGCAATACCATCCATTCCAGCCGTCGTGACACATTTCATCTTACATAACGCTTTCAGAACCTCTTCTCTCTTCATTAAACCACTCTTCATATCTCACTTTGCATACCGCCCCGACCCCAAACACCCTACTTCTACCATCCTATCATCAAACACAATCAACAGTCCTTCAAAATACTCACTCCATCTCCACTCCACTTCCTCCTTTGTCTTCCTTCACCGATGTTCCCATTTGAACTCTTGTTTTTCGCACATTATCAGCCCCCTTCTAAAACATCTTAGTCTCCCTAAAGTCTACTGATACTCAAACTAACCCTCATTTTCCCTCTTTTTCAACCCTTGCACCTTCCTCTTGACCTCCTGCCTCTTTCTTTTATACATCACTTACACTCTTCCCTGTAAGTACCGCCCAAATGCCTCTATTTCATTAACAACTTTGCTTCATCCCACCACTCACTACCCTTTCTACTCTGTCCACCTCCCACCTTTCGCATGCCACATGCATCTCTTGCACATGCTATCGCTGCCTCCCTAAGTACTTCCCATTCCTCACCCACTCCCCTAGCTTTGTCTCGTCTCACCTTCTGCCATTCTACGCTCAATCTTTCCTGGTATTTCGTCGCTCAAATCGCATTCTAAGCTCATTTACTCTCGTCTCTCGCATCTCATCGAAAATGTTTCCTCTTTTCCGAAAAATCTCTACAAATCTTCACCCTCGCCTCCACAAGATAGTGATCTGACATCCCGCCAGCTGCCCCTTTCAGAACAGTCACAGCCAAAAGTCTCTCGTTTACACACGTCTATCAATTAATATGTGATCCAGTAATGCCCGCTGACCATCTTACCTTCTTATACATGTATATGTGTGCCTCTCCCTCTTGTTAAACCAAGTATTCGTAATCACCGGTCCTTTTCCAGCACACAGCAAGCTGCTCACCATTTCCATTCACTTTACCGAGTACCACATGCCCGCCAGTTACATCATCAATTGCCATATCAATCACTTTCGCATTTAAATCACCCATCACTAATACCCGGCCTCTTACATCAAAACTGCTGACACCCAGACTCAGTTGCTCCCACAAAACGCTTACCTCTCATGATCTTTCTTCTCACGACCAGGTGCGTCAGCACCAATAATCGCCCATCCCTACCCATCCACTTTCATTTCAGATATACAGAATGATAGATGAGAGAGAGAGAGAGAGAGAGAGAGAGAGAGAGAGAGAGAGAGAGAGAGAGAGAGAGAGAGAGAGAGAGAGAGAGAGAGAGAGAGAAATCCAACGTGGATTTGTGGATTTCTGCTTTCATTCACCAAGGCCTTACAAGTGGTCTCGTCGCAGCAGAGCGGGTCACATGCAGTGCGTCATGATGTTAACGGCACACATTCCTTAAAACTTCCTCACTCCTGATCATACCTACGTCCACACTCACTCTCCCACACACCCACTGATGCAATCACACAAGGTCATGTTCACTTCCGTTCACAGTCATTCACAGTCACACGTTCACACTGATTCACCTCCACACTTTTTGAGAAAAACTCTCTCTCTCTCTCTCTCTCTCTCTCTCTCTCTCTCTCTCTCTCTCTCTCTCTCTCTCTCTCTCCATGTGACATCTGTCACACACTGCCTGC